>NC_137097.1:0-97500 GCF_949357685.1 Gobio gobio
TGGTGATGCTGCGGCCGAGGATTTTTAATGACCACAGAGAGTCAAGACCTCGGTTAAATGTCTCATCTTGTTAGAATAATGATGAAATTCATTCCTTTATTCCCAAATATGTAACCAGGGATGAGGCCTAATATAGGGAGGCCTTACTCCCAGTGTGTAACCAAGAAGTAATGCCAAATGTAAAGAGGCCTATGTTAATCACACAGGTATGTTATGTATGGTTTTATGTTAGACTTTATAAGAGTCTTATAGAAAATGTAGTGGAGGTTTTATAGAGAACCTTTATGTTAGACTTTATAAGAGTCTTATAGAAAATGTAGTGGAGGTTTTATAGAGAACCTTTATGTTAGACTTTATAAGAGTCTTATAGAAAATGTAGTGGAGGTTTTATAGAGAACCTTTATGTTAGACTTTATAAGAGTCTTATAGAAAATGTAGTGGAGGTTTTATAGAGAACCTTTATGCTGCACTTTATAAGAGCCACATGTAGAACAGAAACAGCAAAGTGAAATAAAGAGTTGTTTATATGGCCGAGAAACTTTTATAAGAAGTTTTTATTTTTACAACTTTTATGTATAAGCTGTTTATAGGGCCGAAAAGCCTAAAGGAGGTTTTTCTTATACAACTTTCATAAATGACTTTGTAAGCATGGAAAAACATGACAACATGATATTGTAAAAATGTTTTACTTTGGTTCATAGCAAGAATACAGACACATGGTTTTGTAAAAATGTTTTATTTGGTTTTATATTAATGACACGGAAGCAAAGACTTTTGTAAAAGTGTTTTATTTGGTTTTATAGTAAAGACACAGAGACAAATACTTTGTAAAAATGTTTTATTGAATAATTGAAATGAATACGCTGAGACATGTTTTAGGCAATCTGCTTTATTAAGAAGATGAAAAAAGACACTGAGCCATATGTACGAAAAATCATATATTCATGTAAAAGACAAACATATGAAATGTACTTTGTATTAGCATGCATGCATGAAGAAAAGTATTAAACGAAGCAAGTTTTACCTCAAGCTGATGTCTTGCAGACGAGACGATGAAGGATGTCAAGGATCCAAACAAGAAGAAAAAGAAGGAGGAGAAAATATAGGGCATTATATACTAAAATGTTGAAGGAATTGAGGGAGTTGACAGTGGTCCAAAATCTTGGATTGGATGACCTATGCCTATGTAATTGAATATGTAATGAAGAGGTGTGATAATTAAATGATATATAAGGTATTGATCTCTGTATGGAATTCAGAAGCTGAGGCGACATGCTGCTTCTCCATTGCTTGATGAACCGAGCCTGACATCTGCTGGTGACTCTCGTGAACCGACTTTTGTTACTTTGAGTTTTTCTTTTATGTAAATCTTTTGTTTATATGTAAAATCTTTTTGATACTGGAAAAATAATCCTTTTATAATCAATCTAAAAAGAAAATCGTTTGCCACGTCTCTGCTTTCTAAACGAGTTGATCTGAACCAGACACGGAGGGGGTCTGTTCTAACTTGAGAGTGAGTATAAATTTATATTTATGATCTAGTTGAGGATTTGACCTGCTTTACCTAGCCTGAGGTTGTAAACTAAAAATAGGTAGAAGGTGTGTGGGATCTAGTTAGATTGTACACCGAATAACAATCTGAAGGACGCTTTAATGCTGCCTGCCGCCAATAAATGACTGTACAAAGATACATTAAGAACCATCTCAGTGTAACCGCTTAATTATTTTCATATTATATTATTATAAAGAATTGAACTGTTCTGGGGGAGATTTTAATAGTATTTCTTGGTAAAGAAGACTACAGTTAACAGCACTGTAAAATGTGCTTAATTTAGTGACTTCTGAATAAACAGTTTTTTATTAATTTTTTTTATTTAATATATCACTAAGTTACACCAATGGTTAAATAAAATAGAAATGGCACATTAAAGTTAAAAGTTATAACAGTTATAACCTAATGATGAAACCACTTTTTTTGTGTGTGTTTACATACGCTGTACAGGCGAAGAATGTTTTTGCTCAGGTGACCAAAATGTCACCCAATAGAGAAAAGTTTTGCTCAGCGAGAAAAGAAATTAGAGGGAACATTGTGTGTGTGTATATATATATATATATTTAATTTTTGAAATATGAAAAAGGCCATGTTATTAGCCTGACAAGCCAGACCCACATCAAGAAGTTGGGTCTGGGAACTCACCATTGGCAGGGCTCAATCCGAGGGACGGGATAAACGGTTGTCTTTCAAATTCCCTTTGCACGCAATAGAATAGCGCTACAACCAACCCGAGCAACAGAAGGTGGAGATATAAATCAGAACAGCAAAACAAAACAAAACAAAACAAAACAAAACAAAACAGCATATAAATCAGAATGTGCCTCTTGTTCTCTCTGATAACCAGAACACTCTTCAGAAGCGAACCCATTCGGCTCTGAAGTGAATGACAAATGTGCGCTGCATCCGATTCCGTATTTATACCCGCGCTGTGGGGCAGAGCGCAAGATGCAAATCTCGCACGCCAATGTCCATTGGCACATTCTGTATACACTCAAAGCTGATAGGGCTCCCAGAAGTGATCCCAATACATCTGTGACGTCAACGTAATGTCGAACGTGACCGACTGGAAGGGAAACATAATTTCTTTCAAGTGTTTTTTACAGACACAATGAGAAATGCAACATAAAGTAAGTAATATGAATAAAGACAAAGTCACAGTTGTGAGATATAGCTTTCATTGTCAAGTTGCAAGAGTTGCCACTAAGTCTCAAGACCCCCCCCCCCCCTTATATATACTTATATATAAGTATATATATATTATAGTGTTATTACTTTTCAACTGTTATTTTTTTAAACAAAAGAAATTCAAGATATATTAACCTTCAGAGTTCTTTTTTGAAAACATACTTTGCAAACATTCTTTACAACTTGAAAGTAGGCTACTTAATCTGCTCAGTTATTCAGTACAATAAGTAGTACAAATAAGTCAACCTGCCATAACAAACAAGACCACAAGGAGATGGCAAAGAACCGCATATAACTACTATACGGATCCATTCATAATTAATAAAAACACTAAAATACAAATGTAACTGCAATCATCTTTACCTTCATTACAACCGTCATCCATCAAAACTTTAGCGACACTGGTTTGCTTTATCCAACTGAAGTGTGTAGTGCATATCCTGTGTTCATGAAGCGGTTGAGTGTTTTGAGCAGCCGTTCAGTTTGTATTTCACACAGCGCGATTAGGAACGCCTTGGGCTGCTCCGAATCCAAAATACAATCACAGAATACATAGGAGAGAGGGGGTTCTTCGTTGTAATTACATTTTTGGCCTACTCTATTTAAAAAAAAATATAGCCTATAGAATTTAAATCATTTTATAATAATGAAATAATGAATGATTTTAATAGTATTTAAAATAATAGACTAATTCAAAGCAAGGTAACCAGATCAAACAGAACAGTGAATGCAATCCTATGTCTAATTCTAGTTGGGAAATACTCTTTTTGGGACTATTTGCAAACAATATTTTGCATTAATTTGGGTTAGGGTTAGGGTTAGGGTTATCGTTTTTTGTTCTTCTTCATTAAAATCTAAAATATTCAACAATGATTGTATATTAAAGCTATGGTCTACGATTTCAAAGATTGTTCATTATTAATAATCTCGTTTAGATGCTGGTTATGGTTCTACAGTACAATCCTAACAATATGAAGAGAAAAAAGAAGCCGGTCGGCATTGGAATGTTAGCCGTTTAGCATCGCCTATCACGGGTCAAAGTAATTCTATTTCTTGAAGTGCTTGACTATTTCAATAGGCCTAACGTTAGCGGTTTTCTGTTCGAGCCGATAGAACATTGCATGTGTTGCTAATCTTGCGTGGGCGTGAACTCAAACGTGTGCCTTTGAGCTATCAACATCTCTGCTCCGATGTTTACTCCTGCTTGACTGAGTGACGTTGTTCAGGTCGTTTCCCGGTGGGAGGGATCAGGTAGCACAGAGGGGAGGGGTGTGCGTGTGGAGGGGCGGGATGAGTTTTTTTAAAATTCAGGCTTTCTCGACTGATTTTCAACATCGTAGACTACAGCTTTAAGAGCAGGGACACGTTTGTGTGCATTTTGTTTTGTGATTTCACTGGAAAGAATAGAGTCTCTCTCCGCAACGGCATTAAGCGATAGATTGACATGTCCGTCTGTGTGTGAAGACTGTGCACGAGCCAAAAGAAAATGTAAACCCTGCCTACTTTGATTTGATTGGCCAATTCAATCATTTTGACATTGACGAGCGCTGTTAGACCACATTCGTTTCGACTGTCTGATCAGCCTCACATTTTGTTCCTGTCAATCATGCGGTGTCAACCAATTATCCTGCATGAGGGAGGGGCGAGCCAACTCTCTCTCTCTCTCTCTCTCTCTCTCTCACACACACACACACACACACACACACAAAGGAGGCAGAAAGCGCGGCAAGCGTGGCACATGCAACGACTCAGCAAAAAGGTGCTTTTCAGAACAATGTGCGGGCCGCACTAACACTAAAATTTGACATCAAGTAAGGGGCCACAAAATACCACACGAGTTTGAGACCCCTGGTGTACACTCTCAATAAAAAAAATTTTTTGAAAAAATTTCCATCTCACACAACACAGTTGTTCAACTTAAAAGACAATCTTGTGTGCATCATACAGACGGAGAGAGATGCGTGCAATAAGTTATAAATGTACGCAAGGAATTTTGTGTGCATTTTGGAATTTAATCTTTATCAACAATCAAACACTCATGCCAATATTATTATTATATATATTGTAACTTATTATATGTACTGTAATATTTCATATTAAACATTTTATATTAAATTTGTATGGCCCTACATGGATAATACAAAACAAAATGTCTTAAGATATATAAGATATATTTTTTTATATTATATACAGTATTTTGCATTACCAGCTTGGTATCTGGAAAAATTTGTAAAGTTATTTAAAAACATGATAAGGCTTTAAATCTTTAAATTGGGAAAAAATAACACGCCAATTGTAAAGAGGGGAAAAGCTGCAGAATGGGAGTAAAACAGACAAAACCGGTTCAGCCTCATCCCTCATGAACTGAAGGTGAGAAGAGATCGACTCATGGATACATCCAAAAACTGGGCCACTTTAACACCACTAACATGGCCTGCTGTCACAAACAAAATACTCAGGAAACTTAGACTAAAACTGTCTACGGATCCAAAATCAAATATGGCGACACATCACTAATATAAATCCTCAGTAATGGTTGTGTCATTACTTTTGTCAAAATATCTTCTTTTGTGTTGAAAGATTTTTCTGCAAAGAGGAGCTCAAAAACAGATTTATCTGCTCTCAGACATGATCTGTTCACATCATGTAGAACATCATATAAGAAATATTTCTCTTGTCATGATAATCACACTCTTCATCTCTGTTGATTTACAGTCACAGGCACCAACATTGTTTCCAGGACTAGAAACGACATCCAGCAATGTAAGTGTTGTGGCAAATTAAAGTATATCACTGAATAAGAGACAAACCTGTTCCAATTGTCTTTAAAGATGGTTTATTTTCTTGCAAGAGAAGGCCAGCAGGGAAGGCATCCTTCCTCTTTTATAGCTCATCTCTCAGAATGTTCTCTCTCTGAGCCAATGATGGTATTTATTCCTCCATTCGTGGAACATTCTTAGCCTTGTTTATCATATTCTATCCTTGGGTGGAGGCCCTCCTGTCACATACCAACACCCTTTCACTCTTATGTAATGAATATTTAAAATACTTTAGAAATGCCATTACAAACCATGCAAACATAACACAATGTTCCATAAGCATAACATATTCTAATATTCGTCCACACTTGGTGAGTTTTTCTGCTTGTTTTCTCCATGAGTGTGTTAATGTTCTGGAGAAAGTGATATATTGAACATGTAGAGTGTGCTGTATTTTATCTCCAACAGATTCCCACACGATGACTCTGGATGTGAAAACAGCACATAAAAGCTTCGGCTCGTCTGAGGGGAACACAGTGATTACTCACACTTACAAAGAGCACTAATTTCCTGATCATTCATTTTCATCTTCATATACTAGAAAATGGTGAAGTTGAAGATGATTTCCTGGCCGACAACCGAAGCTCATTAGTCAATCATTAACCATTAAATCACAAGACATAATGCTTTGAGCTGCATGATAAATCACTAACAGTGGGGTGTAATAGGTCTCTTACTTTCTCTTTATTAAAGTAATACTACAGCTGAACTTCTGTCACTGAAATAACATGCAAGAATAAATGTGTAATCAATCCTCATATAGGCAGTAAGATCTGTGTGATTACGTGTATCTGTACTTTTCTCAAGCTCGGTTTGTGTTGATGGAGATCAACTTTATTTAGTTTCATTGTAGTGTCACTGAAATCATTTAGAATTTACATATGAGTAATTGGGATGTGTTAAACATATTTTTAAGTGTATTTTAGGGGTCCAGGCACTGATGCTGTTGCAACATTATTGTATTTGTACTGTTTATCCATTTTGTGCTCTTAACATGTCTGGTTTTCAGATACTGTAAATCACAGAGATCTCAAACTTGGAAATAAAAAAAACGTATCCTAGAAATTTAGACTGTTGGTCCTATTTACTCTAAACCCTGATACATCAAAGCATTGAAGATATTAAACAATCGGGCATCACACTTTTTTATGAGTTGATCTGTATTTTGCTCTTTTAGTTTGCTTGCAGCAAACATAATGACTGATTATCTCTTTGAGGAAATAACATTTGTTGGATTATTTCACCTTTGCGGTTCTGTACAGGACAGCGCTGTACTTGAATCGTGCTCCCGGACTAAAACGTTTTACCGGTGAGGCCGTTTCAACCTGCTTTCTATACACATATTTCTCATGTCTGTGAGGCAAGAAGCTTGCAGAGTTTCGGTTTATTTATGAGACATGTTCAAGAGCAATTAAAATGATCGCTCAGATGCATCCATGTCATGATATTGTCTGCTATATAGCCTATTTGCTTATTATTTATTAACCCCTAGGAGTCTGAGCTCTTTTGGGGCCCTTTAGAAGTTTTGACATGCTCTGACATTTGTGGGGGGTTTTTTCAGTTGCTTAAAAACATATTAATGGCATAAGTGTAATTACACTGTATTCAGCACAAACTGGGCTACCATAATATGTGGGCAACATGTATGTACATGCTTGTATTTTTGAGAGAAAAATGTTTATGCATGAATTTTGAAAAAACAAAAAAGAATTGTTTTAAAATGAAGGCCTCAAAACACACAATAGATATGTTTCCACAAGACTTTTGACTAATGGGTGTTGTTGCCTAGAGTTTTTGCTTTAAACTTATGTGAGAATCATTGAGCCTACTCATTCACATAAAACAATACACTGATTTAAAATTTGTAAGACAGTTTTTCTTCACAAAGCCCGTATGCGAGGAGGAGTGATATCTAACGAATAATGCTGGAGTCATCTGAGAGGACAAACAAACATAATAGCTCGCATAATGAGCTGCATAAGGAATGAGCTTGAGATGTGTGACTGAGAGAAACAGGACAAAGGACATTATATATATTATATTGTACTTATCAAGTAAATACATCTTGATTTAAAAATGTTTAAATATTTAGACCAGAAACAAGACAAAAATGACTAAAAAGATTTTTTTTTTCTAAATTTGTTGTACTATCTTTTGTTTTTAAAAGTAGTCTCATGCTAAAAAAATTAATAATAAATAATTAAAATGAGATACAATTTATACAAAACGAAATTCACTGTAAAGAAAGCAATTCACTTTCTACAAAACAAAACTCCAGAAGCATTTATTTAGAATGTAGTCAACAAAGACCTATTATATTTTATATGATCAAAATATTTGACTACACTTAAAAAAATGCTCTTCTTATTTAGTTGAAAATTGCACTTATCTAGTAAATACATCTTGATTAAAGAATGTTTAAATATTTAGACTAGAAACAAAACAAAAATTACTAAGAAGAGCATTTTTTATTTTTTCTACATTTTTTGTACTATTTCTTATGTTTTTAAAAGTAGTCTCATGCTAAAAAATGTAATAATAAATAATTCAAATTAAGATACAATTTATACTCTCAGTTGGGGACAATACATTTTTCAACTAAATATCCAGATAAATCTAATTATTAAACTAAATTAACCATATAAACTAAATTACTGATCTAATTACTGATCTAAAGCCCACACTGTCACTGTATGATAATTGAAATGAACTGATGACATCAGCGTTTTCTCCAGAATGGCTATACAGCTGAATAAAATTATGCTGCATTATTTTCCTGTTTAACACTGTAAAGTTGCTTTGAAACAATCTGCATTGTTAAAAGCGCTATATAAATAAAGTTGACTTGACTTGACTATACAAAACAAAATTCACTTTAAAGAAAGCAATTATCTTCCTACAAAAAAAAAAAATCACTTTCTACAAAACAAAACTCCAGAATAATTTCTGACAAACTTTGATATAAATTAAAAAATACCACTAGGCTATAATATTTAAACATCAATATGAAGCCAAATACATTTGACGGGAACTATATTTATAGCATCTGAGCAGACATTTGCGAATAAAAGCTTTATTGATGTGACACTAGGCTCTTTTACAATAAACACCTTATAATCTGTCCAAAACAAGCCAAATAAATCTTGTCTAAACAGTCAAGTCAAGTCAAGTCAACTTTATTTATATAGCGCTTTTAACAATGTAGATTGTGTCAAAGCAGCTTTACAGTGTTAAACAGGAAAATAATGCAGCATAATTTTATTCAGCTGTATAGCCATTCTGGAAAAAACGCTGATGTCATCAATTCATTTCAATTATCATACAGTGACCGTGTGGGCTTTAGATCAATAATTAGATCAGTAATTTAGTTTAAATGGTTAATTTAGTTTATTAATTAGATTTATTTCGATGTTTAGTTGAAAAATTGAGTGTCCCCAACTGAGCACGCCAAGCCAGAGGCAACAGTGGCAAGGAAACCAAAACCCCATCAGGTGACCTAATGGAGAAAAATAAACCTTGGGAGAAACCAGGCTCAGTCGGGGGGGCAGTTCTCCTCTGGCCAATTAACAAACAGCGTATTATTATTATTATTCTGGCAGCTTTACAGCTCAGAGGTCATAATAGATCAGAATATTCGAGGGACCGGGGGCAAAATGCTGGAGACGGGTTTATTGAGGATGATGTTGATTAAATAATTATTAAAGTGCAATATTCGAATGATCGGAGTCAACACGCCGGAGACGGGTTTATTGAGGATGCCGTGTCGATGAGGCAGTTTCAGGGGGAGTCTAATCACGGTCTCTGCAGACACTTCAGGGTCCTGTGTTGGTCTTCTCTGGGCGCAGATCCACCATCTGAACTGGATACGGCCCGGCTCCGGCGGACTGCAGTAAACCTCGGGATAAACAGAGAGACTATCATTAGCGTAGATGCCATTCTTCTGATGATGTAACGAGTACATCAGGTGTTATGGGAAGTGTTCCCGGTTCCGGCTGACCTAGTTAATGCAGCCTAACAATCATTTCATTGAAAAAGTGTTTTATGTGTATGCCACAGTAAAGAGATGTGTTTTTAGTCTAGATTTAAACTGACAGAGTGTCTCTGCTTCCCGAACAATGTTATGAAGACTGTTCCAGAGTCTAGGTGTCTACGGCGACACCTAGTGGTCACTTGCATGTGTTGATCTGAAATGACAAAAAAAAAAAGTTTTTAACATCTGTCTGACAACTACATGATCTTGGTTGTGTAACCTGTAGCCTCCTCATTGTGAATAACTATAGGGTTTTTTTGGTCATGGAAAAATGAAGATTAATAAAAGAAATAAAGCCACAACGAGTCACATTTGTTGCATAATATTTTTATTCAAAAAAATGAATTGCTCTGCTGTCGAAGGACTTAGCCGACTTTTTTTTTCTTTTTTTTCTTTACATATAATTTCTCCAGCCTTTAAAAATCCTCTCACAAGGGACACTTGTTGCTGGCATGCACAAATATTTTTTAGCAAGTACATACAAAAGAGGGAAAATTACTGCTCTCTTTCCAATAAATTAACGGATCATGCATTCTGTGCAAAAACGCATCTTTGAGGTACTTTACACTTCTATATCTCACCTATGAATCTATATAATTCCATATCTCTAATTTATGCTGTGCTGTCACTATCTAACTTGACCTATATGAATGTGTCACTATATCTACCCTAAATATCTGTCACTGTCTGTAAGTCAATATGCCTAAATATAGTATTATATTAATTAACCAAAGTGCACTATAAATCTCACTTATATCACCAAATCACTGCTATCACAAAATCGCTCTCCTCTCACCAAAACCCACGAGGTGAAGATGCATTAACTTCACTTTTAAACTGTGGTGAATTAGGTTTATACAGATGTGTGACTGTGTGGATTGTTCTCGCCCGCCCTTTCAATCAAATGCAGTCTCGGCAGGCGCCACCTGATGAAACACTTGATTTACAGCTTCATTTAGCCGTAGTCACGTGACATGGGTGTTTTAATCACTGTTCAGAGCAGTGTTTCGAAACATCTGCGCTTCGGGATCTCGACAAAGCGCTGAAGCGGCAGTTTCGCGTCAGTCATCACTATTTTGTGCCTGTTCTGTGGATTACCCGTTTGCCTGTCTCTCCTGTTTTGTTTGCCTGATTGGACTGATTACCTTTTATGACCTCTTGCCTGTTTGTTGACTACAAGTGTGGATTACCCTTTAAATTAAAGCTGCATTTGGATTCTCAACCTTCTGTCTCAGAGCAGTATGTTACAGTATCAAAGAGCACTGGAAAGAGCATCAAGTGTTAGACAGTATTCTAGGTTACTACTTGTGGAGCTTTTTTGTCCAATAATTAAAAATTCAGTTTTTTCTGAATTGAGTTGCAGGAAATTACTGGTCATCCAATGTTTTATATCAGCTATGCATTCCGTTAATCTTGTGAATTGGTAATTTTTTTTCAGGGTGTGAAGAAATATAGAGCTGAGTATGGTCAGCATAACAATGAAAACGTCTCGGTTACGTATGGTAACCCTCGTTCCCTGAAGGAGGGAACGGAGACGTACGTCGGTAATAACCGACGAATTGGGATCACTTCAGAGAGCCCCTATCAGCTTCGAGAACTTAAGAACAGGCCAATGAACAATTGGCGTGCGAGATTTGCATCTCGCGCTCCGCCCCGCGCCGCGGGTATAAACAGGAAGCGAGAGCACCGCACTGACGTTTTTCACTGAGGAGCCGAACCAGTGACTCGGCCAAGCAGTGATGGAAGGAACTGTGGCGACGGGACGTACGTCTCCGTTCCCTCCTTCAGGGAACGAGGGTTACCATACGTAACCGAGACGTTCCCTTTCAGTCGGTCACTACGACGTACGTCGGTAATAACCGACGAATTGGGATCCCTATGGAAAACGCCACAGTTACTACCACTTCCAGCGCCCAGCGAGAGCCCCTCAGACCCCGTTCTGAAGCGGGCGGGAAGACTCACGCTAGGAGAGTCATACTGCTGTTCCGCAAGACCCATTCAGCAGACTTGATTGGATAACGCTGGGAAAGCGTGCCCGAAGGACGCTGCGGGAGCCACATCATGCCCGGAGGGAGTTACCATGTGGAGAAACACGTATGGGCTGGCAGCACAACATACGGAGTCCCAGGGGAGGCCCCGGCCCAATGCAGGCGGGGGACGACACCGTACTGAGACGGCAGAGAACTCTGCCAAGGGAAAGACACGAGCTCGCCGTAGGGAGATGTACCGTGGAAATACACGTATGGGACCGCCGTAGGGGTCACGACATACGGAACCCAGCCTGACACAAGTTCCACCAATGCATACGAGTGCCAGACCTGGCGTCGGACGCTCCGCAACATCCGACTGCCGAGGGGTGCGGAGGACTCAACAGGGTTCGCCAATCCTGGGGAACTCGACTGGAGAAAATAAGCGCACGTATCCGTTCCAGGGGAAGGGAATGGCGCAGCAAGCCGACACTAGAACGGGCACTTCAGTGAAGCTGACTATGGGAAGCGAGCACACGAGAAGCCACCGGCTCTACACGCAGGCTATAAAATCTAGCGAACGTGTTGGGTGTCGCCCAGCCCGCAGCTCTACAAATGTCTGTCAGCGAGGCGCCACGAGCCAGCGCCCAGGAAGAAGCTACACCCCTGGTGGAGTGAGCTCTAACCCCGAGCGGGCAGGGCACGTCTTGAGATTCATACGCCAAGACAATGGCATCCACTATCCAGTGGGCCATCCTCTGCTTGGAGACAGCCTTTCCCTTCTGCTGTCCTCCGTAACAGACGAAGAGCTGCTCTGAGGTCCTGAAGCTTTGCGTTCTGTCCACGTAAGTCCGGAGAGCACGGACGGGACAGAGCAAAGCTAGGGCTGGGTCTGCCTCCTCCGAAGGCAGCGCTTGCAGGCTCACCACTTGGTCCCGGAAGGGAGTAGTGGGAACCTTGGGCACATATCCAGGCCGGGGTCTCAGGATCACCTGAGAATCACCCGGCCCGAATTCCAGGCACGATTCGTCGACCGAAAATGCCTGCAGGTCCCCTACCCTCTTAACTGAGGCCAATGCAATCAGGAGTATTGTCTTTAGAGACAAGATCTTAAGCTCTACTGACTGTAAAGGCTCGAAGGGCGCCCTCTGAAGTGCGGTCAGCACCAGAGTCAAGTCCCAAGAGGGTATAGAAGAAGGGCGAGGAGGATTTAGTCTCCTCGCTCCCCTTAGGAACCTGACGATCAGATCATGCTTGCCTAAGGACTCACCATTAATGAGGTCATGGCTTGCGGCGATGGCGGCAACGTATACCTTGAGGGTGGAGGAAGACAGCCTTCTCTCCAACCCGTCTTGAAGAAAAGATAGCACAGATCCGATCGAACATTTCCGGGGGTCTTCTCGGCGAGAAGAGCACCAGTCGACGAACAGGTTCCACTTCAACGCATATAGCCATCTCGTAGAGGGGGCTCTGGCGGAAGCGATGGTGTCGACTACCGCTTGCGGTAGGTCACCTAGAACCTCCGCGTCCCGTCCAGGGACCAGACATGGAGTTTCCAGAGGTCTGGACGCGGGTGCCATAGGGTGCCCCGTCTCTGAGACAGAAGGTCCTGCCTCAGAGGAATGGGCCAAGGAGGTGCTGTCGCGAGGAGCACTAGTTCCGGGAACCACGTCCTGTTGGGCCAGTACGGAGCTACCAAGAGGAGTTGCTCCTCGTCCTCCCTGACCTTGCACAGAGTCTGTGCAAGAAGGCTCACTGGGGGAAACGCATATTTGCGCAGAGCCCGGGGCCAGCTGTGTGCCAGTGCATCCGTGCCGAGGGTCCCCTCGGACAGGGAATAGAACAACTGGCAGTGGGTCGTGTCGTGGGCGGCAAACAGGTCGATCTGTGCGGCCCCAAAGCGACTCCAAATCAGCTGGACCACCTGGGGGTGGAGTCGCCACTCTCCGGGAAGCACTGGCAACCGCGACAGCTCGTCGGCCGCACGGTTGAGCAGGCCCGGAATGTGAATCGCACGAAGGGACCTCAGGTGCTTCTGACTCCACAGGAGGAGATGGCGGGCGAGTTGGGACAAACGGCGGGAGCGTAGACCACCTTGTTTGTTGATGTACGCAACGGCCGTCGTAATGTCCGTCCGGACCAGAACGTGCTTGTCTTTGAGCGACCCTTTGAGGCGGCTGAGAGCAAGACGAACTGCCAGCAACTCTAGGCAATTGATATGCCATTGCAGTTGGGGCCCCGTCCACAGCCCCGATACTGCAAGCCCGTTGTACGTGGCACCCCACCCCGTGGGTGAGGCATCCGTGGAGACAACATGATGCCTGGACACTTGTTCTAGAGGCACTCCTGCCCGTAGAAATGAAGGGTCCGACCACGGGGTGAGGGTTTGGCGGCATCTCGGCGTCACTTGGACACGGAGGGATCCGCTGTGCCACGCCCATCTCGGGACCCGGTCGTGTAGCCAGTGCTGAAGCGGTCTCATATGGAGCAGCCCTAGCGGCGTTACTGCGGCTGCTGCTGCCATATGCCCCAGGAGCCTCTGAAAATGTTTCAGTGGAACCGCTGTACTGCGTTTGAGCGTACTCAAGCAGCTCAGCACCGACTGGACGCGCTCCTCTGTGAGGCGCGCAGTCATGGCGACCGAGTCGATCTCCATCCCGAGAAAAGAGATCCTCTGTACGGGACAGAGTTTGCTCTTCTCCTAGTTGACCCGAAGACCCAACTGGCTGAGGTGCCGGAGCACCATGTCCCTGTCTTCGCACAACTGCTCCCGCGACTGGGCAAGAATCAGCCAGTCGTCGAGATAGTTGAGGATGCGAACACCACGCTCTCTCATGGGAGCAATGGCCGCCTCCGCGACTTTCATGAAGACACGGGGCGACAGGGACAACCCGAAGGGTAGGACTTTGTACTGGTATGCCCGTCCGTCGAAAGCAAAGCATAGAAACGGTCTGTGTCGAGGGAGAATCGAGACATGAAAGTACGCATCCTTCAGGTCGATCGCTGCAAACCAATCCTGGGGACGGATGCACCTGAAGATGCGTTTCTGGGTTAACATTCGGAACGGCATCCTGTGAAGGGAGCGGTTCAAGTAACGCAGATCCAGGATTGGTCGTAACCCGCCACCTTTCTTGGGTACAATGAAGTACGGGCTGTAGAACCCGGACTTCATATCGGCTGGAGGGACCGGCTCTATCGCGTCCTTCGCCAATAGGACAGCGATCTCCGCCTGAAGCACGGGGGCGCCCTCCTTCGGTATAGAAGTGAAGTGGACACCCCTGAACTTCGGGGGACGCCGGGCGAACTGAATCGCATAGCCGAGTCTGATGGTGCGGATGACCCAGCGAGACGGGCTGGGGAGCGCTAGCCAGGCCCCGCCGCCAGACCGAGCAAGCGGGATCATCGGCACCACGGACGTACCCGGAGCGGGGCAGCGCAGCGGAACGCAGGGGCCCCAGGACGACATGGGAGTGGTCCGTGCAGGGGTCTGGGTCTGACACACGACCTGCATCCGCTGAGGGGACGGGCGAGCGTGGGGAGGCACTTTGTGTGCGTCCGCACAACCGACGCCCCCTGTTGGCGAGGAGAGAGGTGTCTGAGGGGTACGAGGCATGGTAGCGTCACATACCGTCAGACGCGCTCTCTTGGCACCCAGAGATGTTGGAAACTGCTCTTTTATTGAAAATTTGGGAACAGAACATATACGGAACAGAAAGAAAAATGGGGTTCCCCCGGCCCTCCACCGGGGGAAGGAGTGGTGCTGCAGCCATCTCCCGAAGAGCAGTTTCCTCCATCTCTGGGCGGCCCGTCTCAGGGTCTCTTCCGACGGCGCTTGCCACCAGGCTTGGCAGCGGCCTGAGCGGGCTGGACGTTCTTCCCGCGACCGGCTCCACGCCCACGGCCGGTGGAAGGCTGCTGCTGGGCTGGGGCGGGAGCGGGGGCGGCCGCAGGAGGACGTCCTCGGCGACGGGCAGGCGGAAGTGCTGCAGCCGGCGGCTGGGTGGAGGCAGCAGCGGGCCGCCGGTGCAGGATGTGTTTGATGGCCTCCGTCTGCTTCTGGGCGGCCGAGAATTGCTGGGCGAAATTCTCGACCGCGTCGCCGAACAACCCGGCCGACGATATGGGGGAGTCCAGGAACCGGTTCTTATCAGTCTCCCTCATGTCGGCCAGGTTGAGCCAGAGATGCCGTTCCTGGACCACTAAGGTGGACATCGCCTGACCCACGGAACGGGCGGTAACTTTCGTCGCCCGGAGGGCGAGGTCCGTCGCCGCCCGGAGCTCCCGGAGGAGCTCTGGGTCAGACCTACCCTCGTGCATGTCCATGAGTGCCTGGGCTTGGTGCACCTGAAGCAACGCCATGGCATGCAAGGCAGACGCGGCCTGTCCGCAGGACCTGTAGGCCTTCGCAGTTAGACTGGAGGAAAACCCACAGGCTTTGGACGGGAGACGAGGATCACCACGCCACTCGGAGGCGGACGCAGCTGCATCGCGACGGCGCGTTCGACTGGCGGGATCCCCTCGTAACCCTTGGCCTGTCCACCGTCAAGGGTAGTGAGGAGGGAGGAGCCTCCAGGTCTGTTTCTGGCACTGAAGGGTGTCGTCCACGACCTGGAAAGCTCCTCATGCACCTCCGGGAAGAATGGCACTGGGGCGGGACGCTGAGAACCAGCGCGACCCCCCCCCCAGGAACCAATCATCCAACCTAGAAGGTTCGGGACGTGGTGGAGGGTCCACACAAGCCCGACCTTTTCGGCGGCCCGGGAAAGCATAGCCGTCAACTCAGGGTCCGACTCAGCCGTTGCCACTCTCCCAGAGGGAGGCAGTACAGCTGAATCCTCATCCTCTGAGGACTGGAACTCCCCCTCCGATGCTGCGATCGACATCTGCTCGTCCGCGGGTGCTCCGAAAGAGATGACTGGGCGCCCGTGGGCGGGACCAGCGATCTCTTCCGGTGGCGCCACCGGCAGCGGTGCTTGAGAGGGTTCAGGGACCTGCGTAGGGACACTAGGCGGGTTTGTCCTGAACGTAATCCTCAGATCACCCCGGCCATCCGTCGAAGTAGGTCTATCCTGGTTAGGGATAGCTCTAGATCGAGGTATGGGGAGGGGGACTCCGCCTTCCCGGAGGTAGGTGAGTCTCGACCTAAGCACCGCAATAGTCATGTTCCCGCAGTGAGAACACGAGCTATTCACAAACGCTGCCTCAGCGTGCTGTAAGCCCAGGCACGTGATGCAGTGAGTGTGGCCGTCAGCGGGCGAGAGGGAACGACCGCATCCAGAAACGCACGGGTGGAATGACATCTTGAAAAAGACGCAGTGTCACACCCGTGTTGCTCTTTTTGTGAGGAAAATGCTCTTTTAAGAGAGTGCTGAAGCACCCAGGGAGACCGCGGCAACACACAGGGAATAGTGCAGCCTGTGTTTGCACTCAAAGGAAGGAACGCCCACCGATACCAACAGATGCTGTGATAACAGCAGTTTGTTCCTTGTGCAGCTGAGTTCGCGGTCCCGCTGGAAAGCGCCGTCACACCAGCACACGATCCTCTCTCTGTTCTTGAAGAATTCTTTCTCTATCGCTGAAGGACAGGAAAGCAGTCTCTGCAACTTCAAACGCCGGTTCGGCTCCGAAGTGAATGACGTCAGTGCGGTGCTCTCGCTTCCTGTTTATACCCGCGGCGCGGGGCGGAGCGCGAGATGCAAATCTCGCACGCCAATTGTTCATTGGCCTGTTCTTAAGTTCTCGAAGCTGATAGGGGCTCTCTGAAGTGATCCCAATTCGTCGGTTATTACCGACGTACGTCGTAGTGACCGACTGAAAGGGAACTAACGCCATGCTTCCTAATGATATCTCCCAGTGGTAGCATGTACAGGGTGAAAAGCAGCGGTCCTAGCACTGAGCCCTGCGGTACTCCATACTGAACTTGTGCTCACTGAGACATATCTTCATTTACTACTACAAACTGATAACGGTCAGATAGGTGTGATTTAAACCATGACAATGCAAATCCACTAATACCTACATTATTTTCGAGTCTATTCAAAAGAATGTTGTGGTCGATAGTATCAAATGCAGCGCTAAGATCGAGTAACAGTAATAGAGAGATACAGCCACGATCGGATGATAAGAGTAAATCATTTGTTACTCTGATGAGAGCAGTCTCAGTGCTATGATACGCTCTAAATCCTGACTGGAAATCCTCACAGATACCATTTCTTTCTAAAAAAGGAGCATAATTGTGAAGACACTGCCTTTTCAAGTATTTTTGACGGAAAGGGTAGATTTGAGATTAGCCTGTAATTGACAAATTCGGTTAGATCAAGTTGCGTTTTTTTAGTGGTTTAATAATAGTGGTTTAATAATAGCGAACTTAAAAGTTTTCGGTACATATCCTAATGACAAAGATGAATTAATGATATTAACCCTCTGCAGTCTGAGCTGTTTTGGGGGCCTTTAGAAGTTTTGACATGCTCTGACATTTGTGTTTTTTTTTTTCAGTTGCTTATAAACACCTTAATGGCAAAAGTGTAATTACACTGTTTTCAGCACAAACTGGGATAAAATGTGAGCAACATGTATGTACATGCTTGTATTTTTGAGAGAATAAAGTTTATACGTGGTTTTTGAAAAAATAAACTTTGTAAGTCACTGAATTAAGGCCACAAAACACACAATAGATATGTCCACAAGACTTTTGACTAATGGGTGATGTTGCCAAGAGTTTTTGCTTCAAACTGATGTGAGAATCATTGAGCCAACTCATTCACATAAAACAATATATTCATTTACATTTTGTTAGACACTTTTTCTTTACAAAGGCTGCATGCGAAGGGGTGTGAATGATCATGAATAATGATGTGATTCATGCCTGAGAGTCAAAGGGACCTGCATAATGAATGAGCTTCTGGTATGCAGTGATGGGAATAACGGCGTTACAGATAAACGCCGTTACTAACGGAATTATTTTTTTCAGTAACGAGTAATCAAACGAATTACTGTCTCTCCCGTTACAACGCCGTTAGCGTTACTGAGAAAAAAAATGCGGCGTTAGTCGCGTTACTTTAATTGAGCTCACTGAAGCGCTTTTCATCCGAGGCTCTCTGTCAGTCAGACCTGCAACGTGTGTGTGTGTGTGTGTGTGCGTGTGCGCGCGCACCAGCCATGCGTGTTGGGGGTGGGTGCGGTGGTGCATATAACTGATGATGATTGGTGGGTGGGAGACAAGGTTGAAGTTGATAGGTTGAGTTCACACCTATTTTTTTTCACGTCTATGGTTCACAGACACACACACACACACACACACCTATGACGCACACGCATATGCACATTCAGCGATGGTCCAACGACTTCAAAGGTAGCTTTCGCAAATTGGAAGTATAAGCGCTACTTTTCCCTCGTTGAGGTGAAAGGTAAGAATATTTAAGTAACGTGCAACTTATGCCCAGGAAGAAAGAGTCTCTCCACGCCGGTGGCAAGTGATTCTGAAGCGCCTCACATCATCATATGCCACAAAATTAGTGGCTAAAAACCCAGGTTATAACGTGAGCTCCACTACCAAAGGAAAGTATAGTACTGATAATATTTACACAATATTTACACTATAGTAGGCCTACTGATAATATTTACAATAATGCATTGAATTTCATAGGTGTCTCTCACATTGTCCCACAGCAACATTACAATAATGCACATTAATGTACAATGTTTTATAATAATAATTTATTCTATTTAGTGTCCAATTCATTCATTTAACAGATCTAATATTGGGGGCATCCAAGTTATTTGACATATTTGAACATTTTGAAAAAAAAAAAAAAAGTAACGCAGTAATTACTTTCCCTGGTAATTAGTTACTTTTATAATGATGTAACTCAGTTACTAACTCAGTTACTATTTGTAAGAAGTAACTAGTAACTATAACTAATTACTTTTTTAAAGTAACGTGCCCAACACTGCTGGTATGTGACTGCGAGAGCTACGCAACAGGACAAAGGAAATATATTTTGTTGTAGTTTATTTAGAATGTAGTCAACAAAGGCCTATTATATTTTAAATTATCAAAAGATTTGACATTTCACTATTTTTAATGTTTTTGAAAGAAGTCTCATTCTAAAAAAATAGTAATATTGTGAAACTGAACCCAATACAGTATTCAGTAAATACAAATAACTGAATAATTGGTAATGATGAATGTTATAAGTAAAATATTTGGGATTTAAAACGGGAAAGCGAACGGCTTTTGAAGCAGGTCGGCGGAGCGCGCATGTAAGTTTTGAACATATTCTTTAGTCCTGTTGCACGACTCTAGTAGTTTGATTGTCCCTTCTCTTTCCCTCCCTACTCTAGCCTGTGCTACACTGAGAAATGTACACGGACCAAGTATTTCAGGCACTTGTTGCGCTCACTCGACTCTTCACGACCAATCGCTTATTGTACCCCCAAGTTGTAAGTCGCTTTGGATAAAAGCGTCTGCTAAATGCATAAATGTAAATGTAAATGTAAATTTAAAACAACATAATGCAATGCAATTATGATTTCAAAGAGTATAGGGTGAATTCAGGTGATTGCGACACTTTTTCCCCAGTCATTTCAATGGCAAAAATTTTCTGAATCATTTGATTTTCTAAACTATCCGATACACACAATACTCATATCGTTTCGAGCTTTGGTTCATTTATGAAACACGCCATGCAATGCATGAAAATCACACCACTTCAGTGTGACATCAATAAGAAAAAGTATAATTTTATATTTTCAATAATAGCTGTTCATATTAAAATATGTATGAACTTTAATACATGACCTAGATTATTTATTTAGCAAAATTGTCCTTCTAAATTGAATTTAATAATATGTATTGATTAAAAAAGGGTTTGCTGTTCCAGTAAAGCTCAGTGTGCTCCCTTTAAGCTCATTCACATTAAACGTCTATGTAAATACTTCAAAAACAGACTTTAAATATTAACACCTGGTTGTCACTTCAAGTTCGTCTTTATAAAATTATTCTTTAAAAATGTTAATTAAAATAAACAAAAAATTGTTTAAAAAAAAAACATGTGAGCTTAATGGCAACAGCGGTGTAAAGGGTACAAACATGTCCCCATTAAGCACAGTCAGACTTTTTGCATTTAATGATGTACATCTTAATTTAAATGTTTTTGTCATTATATTAAATATTATAGTGTGAGAGATTAATCTTTTATTTTAACATAACTTCTTGTACTCAAACCAATATCTTGTGCACTAAAATGTCTCAATGTAGATTTTGGTGAGCTTAATAGGCACGTGGCCGTGGGGATTCAACCATATTTCGATACTTATGCACATTTCAATATAATACTCAGTGTCTACACTTGGTACGATTAGAGGTGTTTTATTGTTTTTCATCTCTCGCAACAAAAAGGAAAACTAAAAGCAGTAAAGGAAGTAATGCGCAGACATCGCAACAGGAGTGTACTGATTTCGCGACGACTTCAAATGATACACAGTCACTTAAAACTGAGATACTAACTTCGTTGCGCAAGGATCTGGCGGAAATATTTCGCTCTGAGTTGCGGTCCATGTTGGGCGATGATTTGGCTACCATCAAGAGTGAGATTCAGGCGGTTAAAGCGGAATTCTCTGATAGTATGGTAACGATGCAGACGGACAGGAGTTTACATAATTTGGGGATGTGAATATTGGATGTGCTTGGGTGGGTGGGGTTGTTTTGGGATTGATTTGTGTTTTTTGTTTTTATTTTTTGTTCTTTTGGTTTTCTACTTCATAGGAGGTTTTTTTTTTCTCTCAAAGGGTGGGTTTTAGGTTATCAGTATAAATGGCTAATTATCACGATAATTTGACAAACCCAGTCAGTTCTACAGTAAGGTTTTTAACTTGGAATATTAAAACCATGGGAAATCCCATAAAAAGGTCAAAGATATTTTCACATTTGAAACGGTTAAATACGGACATTGCTTTTTTACAGGAGACACACTTAAGAAACCAAGATCATCTGAAGCTTAAGTGCACTTGGGTAGGGGATGTTTTTCACTCGAATTTCAATTCAAAAGCCAGAGGGGTTGCAATAAGGATTAACAAAAGGGTTCAGTTTTCTTCCACTAAAGTAATAGCTGATAAAAATTGAAAATATTTGGTTGTGGTTGGCACATATTACAAAATCCTGTTGTTCTTGTCAATGTATATAAACCAAACTTTGACGATCCAGGTTTTGTAAACAAGTTCCAGGACTATTACTCCATCCTCCATGTCTAGATCAAAAGTGGAATTTATGTCCAAAAATGGTTGCATTGATCCTACTCACAAGCCCATCAGTCATTTTCCCATATAGATACATTTTTATAGATAGCTCCCTAATACCTAAAGCAACATCTGTATCTTACCATGCTATTGTCATCTCTGACCATGCCCCTCTTAGTGTTGATATACAGTTGTCTGTGCAGCCTAGATATTCATCATCATGGAGGTTAAATACTCTTCTTTTGTTTGATTTACAATTTGGATTCGCCTACGCTCACGCTTCCAATTGGTGAGAAGGTTAAGAATCCCCTGGCCTTAGATATGCTGTTGGTATTTGTCGTGTTAGTGCCAAGACTTACGGCGTACTGAGTACAACGGTGGTTTAGGGCTTTTCCGAAGAAAAGTTCTTCCATGGCGAGCTCCAGCTGGATGGCCGTCCAGCTTTCCCGGTACCCTCCTCACCCTTTAGCCGACCTCAGTATCCTGTCCAACAATACCAGCAGGTACTCCGCCACCGGTTTGATAACGTGTTGCAAGCCGAGCCCATTATTATTGTTTTTGAACGGCACCACCATGGGAGTATGCGACAGCAGTTTGTGCAGCGCAGGTACCAAATACAGAGTTTGTGGGCTGATGACGTTAGGGACTAGCGTCTTGAATATGAACACCCCCTCTATTCTGCACGCCACCTTGCACACCATTTTTTTTACCATGTCCTCGAAGCGACCTACATACGACTCTGCGTTATCCAGAATTCTTCGGGCATGGTTCAGATTATGCAGTCCACATGTGGTGATGACCCTGCTAAGCTGACTAAGAAACAACATGAAAAGAAAAAAAAGCTCAAAGCGTTATTATAAAAGAAAGAAACAGCTTAAAGCTGTACTGGACACAACACCATCTGGTGAGGAAGATGATTCACTCCAGCTTATTAAAGTTATTGAAGAAGCAAATTGTCTCCGCAGGTAAATGTCCCGGTAAATTCATCAGGTGAGTAAACATATTGAACAACATCTTCAAACTCAAAGCAAACAGACTAAAGTAACTATACCTAAAAAGAGAAAATGTTTTTACGTTGAGCTGCTGGTTGAAACATCCTTAAAGCTGTAAATAAGAGATGGTTTAAAACTAAAGTAAACTGAGTACTGTGATGTAGTTAATTACTGTGTAAAGGTCATTGCACACTGAGTCCAAAACTTTCGTCCGTCATAAAAATTTTTTGGATCCGGTTCGATTGTCTGCGTTTTCGCATCCACAGCAAGCATTTTGATAGGAAAGGATGACAAATATGAAAGAAAAAAAATGCGTACGATAATTTTGGACTTGGTGTGCAAGGACCTTAAAGCATTACTCCACTCCAAAATGAAAATTGTGTCACTAATAACTTATCCCTATGTCGTTCCAAACCCGTGAAAGTTTTTTTCATCTTCGGAACACAAATTAAGATATTTTGGATGAAATCCGGGAGGCTTGTGACTCTGCCTTTCTTGCAATATCGCAATTGTATCGTAATACGTATTGTAAAATAATGTATCATAACGTATTGTATCCAAGATGATCCCACTACACTACAGTAAACCACTACAGTAAACCTGAAGTATAGTTAACTGATTTTTCTTCTATTTAATATTTCTGTTTGCACCACAGCCAATTAATTAAATACCTTGCCAATATAATTAATTCATATTTGTTTTGTAACAACCACTAATCTACATTAAAAGAAAAAGTTTTTGGGCACATGTTGCCCTATTTATTCCTGTTCTAATTTTTTTCTTCAATATTTTTTTTTTTTGCTGTAAATATTTTTAAAATGCTACACAATAAAAATTATAATTTTTTTTCTACTTTGAAACTAGTATATGTATTATAGTTACCAAAATAATTAACCTCATTTCCGAAACCTATGTATCAACACCGCAACAGATGTTCATTAAATGTTAATTTAATTAAGACATCAATGTGTCACCATCGCCTATAATTCAATTTATAATATTTTAAAAACTGAAGCGCTACAAACGAAAATGTTACCGGCACAAACCATTGAGACTATTTTGCAGATGTTTTGCTCCCAGACACTCGCTCCTATTAATCTACAAAACTCTCTCCAGAATTTGGATATAAATTGTGGCCCTCTGACGGAGACCACGTCTATCGGGAGGCCATGTATACGAAATACGTGATCTACGACAGCGGTGTCTCCTTGGCAGAAGGTAATGTGGGTAAGGGAATAAAATGAACCGCCTTCGAGAACCGGTCCACAACGGTCAAAACGACTCGAAGGAACAGACAGCGGTTGGAGTAATCCATCTCGAGGACGATTGGAAGTCTTACCAGTGGCACAAACTGAACAGGCCAAAACAAAATCCCGAATGTCACAAGACATAACAGTCCACCAGAATCATTGCTTAACCAAAAACCTGGTCCGATTGACTCCTGGATGACAAGCCACATTAGAACAATGACCCCCATCGTACAACGTCGGACCGTAGACTCTCGGGCACGAATAATCGACTCTGTGGTCCGCCGGGCGAAGGTGTTACCCCTTCTAAGGCCGATTTGACCTTCGATTCGATCTCCCACGTGAGTGTGGAGACAATGAGTCTCTCAGGTAAAATGCACTCGGGAGTGGACGGGCGTTCGGAGCGGCCAAAAACGCGAGATAAAGCATCGGGCTTGATGTTCTTAGAGCCCGGGCGGTACAAGAGAGAAAAATCAAAACGACCGGAAAAAAGGGACCACCGAGCCTGCCTGGAATTGAGTCTTTTAGCAGATCTGATGTATTCCAAATGCTTATGATTGGTCCAAACAATAAAAGGTACCCCCGACCCTTCTAGTCAAGTCAAGTCAACTTTTTTTATATAGCGCTTTTAACAATGCAGATTGTTTCAAAGCAGTTTTACAGTGTTAAACAGGAAAATAATGCAACACTGGGGAGCTAAACCATTTAGTGCTTTGTAAGTAATAAGCAAGATTTTAAAATATATGTGATGTTTAATAGGGAGCCAGTGCAGTGTTGACAGAACCGGGCTAATATGGTCACACTTCTAGCCAATGAGGAGTCACACTCCGATGCCACTCCTCCAACGCCAGTTTGACTGCCAACAACTCACTGTTACCAATGTCGTAATTGCGTTTGGTGGGTGACATATGATGGGAAAAAAAAATGCACACGGATGCATCTTGTCATCCGAGGAAGAGCGCTGGGAAAGAACCGCACCTACCCCCACCTCTGACGCATCGATCGCCACCACGAACTGACGTGATGGATCAGGGGCAACAAGAATGGGAGCCGAAACAAAGCAGCTCTTTAGTTTGGAAAATGCAGCTTCGGCTGCACCAGACCAACTGAACGCAGTTCTGGAGGAGTTCAATGTTGTCAGAGGAGCGGCTAGTTGGCTGAAATTACGAATAAACGTCAGTAAAAATTGGCAAATCCCAGAAACCTCTGTAGAGCCTTACGGGAATCTGGACTTGGCCAATCCACCAGAGCCTTAACCTTGTCAGGATCCATACGCATTCCCTCGGATGAGACGATATACTCTTGGAAGGGAACAGACTGTGCGTGAAATTCGCAATTCTCCGCCTTGACAAAAAGCCCGTTCACTAGCAACCTCTGAAGCACTCGTCTGTTGTGCTGAAAATGTTCCTGGAGAGAAGAAGAAAAAAAATCAATATGTCGTCCAGGTAGACATAAATGAACTGATCGACCATATTTCTCAGCATGTAACCTCCTGTCTACTGTCGGGCTTGATCTTTTACGTGGCAGTTGTTGAGGAAATCCCCTCGATCTACGACGTTCCCTCTCCTCCCGGGAAAGCCGAGCTCGACCAGGATGGGCTCGTGATCGACCTGTGGGCTCACCGTGCTCTCTCCAGCGAACTCGTGAAGCTCGTAGACCGTAGACTCTGGTTCCTGAGCATTGACCATGCTGCTGTAATCGTGCATCCATTCACAGGGCTAAATCCATGAGTTTGTTCAAATCCCTGGGTAACTCAAGCACGTATATCTCCCTGTGAACACGGTCAGCCAGCCAATGCAGGAAAATGTCCCACTGCGCCTCTTTGTTCCACTGGCACTCCGCAGCCAAAGTACGAAACTCTGTCATGTAGTCTGAGACGGGTCTATTGTCCTGACGCAGATCCGCGAGCTTCCAGGCCGCCTCGCGACCCACCACTGCACGGTCAAAGACCGGCCTCATCTCGTCGGAGAGTGCCTGGAACAACACTGATGTTTATTCTCACACACCGCTGTTCCCCAACGAGCAGCACGCCCTGACAGTAAAGTCAATACCAGAGCCACTCTCGGTGCTTCAGTTGAAAATATAATCGGCTGTAACAAGAAAAACACAGCACATCTGGTCAAAAACGATCTGCAAAGGTCGGGTTCCCCGGAGTACCTCTCCAGTGCTGGATTAAGGGGAACGGACGGCGGGTCTGGCGCAGCGGGCGGCCTGAGTTGTTGAATCCGGGTGGTGAGCTCAGACACCTGCGTCACCAGTGCCTGCACAGCCTGAGTGGTAGCCACCGCTTGTCTTTCCTGATGATCCATGCGCTGGTTGTTGGCGGTCAGATAATCCTGTTACTCATTTACTCTTGCTGGATCCATAAATGGTCAGGTCGTTCTGTCAGGGAAAGATACACAGGATCCAATAGCAAGTAAAATGGTGCTTTATTTAGCTCTCAGAACCCACAAAGGAAGATCACTCAGGAATTCCGAAGTAACAGAGGAGTTCAATAAGTTTCTCCCTGAATTGAAATCATTCACGATGGCAATGTCCAGGAAGTGATAAAACATGTCTTGTACCACTTCTGGGTCTTGTGGATGACTTTGTAAAAGCTGATCAGAGGTCCATACACCTGTATGGACAGAAAAAAAAACATTGAGCCACTTTATTTAATTCCAAATAGCATAAAAGATTGTTGATTATATAATACTGGTTGTACTCTTTCACTGCTGGTGGAACAGAGATGTCCTTCAACACCCAGCGCCCATCTGCATCTCTGACTCTCCTCGGAACAGTGTCCCCTGCATGGGCCGTGTGGAGTGTTGAACACATGAACACATCGCTCGTGTCTCGCCACTGGACAAAGAGGAGGGAGTCCTTTCTCAACCATCTTATGCTGCCCCGGGGAGATTTGGAGTCGTTTCGTTTTTGGAAAACCAATTCTGTTTGTCCGAATCGTTCCACATGCCAGATCCTCTTCTGTAGGAGGTTGCAGAAAAGGGATGGACTCGTGTAGAAGTTGTCTACCAATAGCTTGTAGCCTGTGCCAAGCAACTGTGTGTCAATGAGCTCCATTACCGACTCATAACTGAGCCCCTTGCCAGTATTTCCCTGCATCTTTCCTTCATAGACAAAAAAATCCCACGTGTACCCATTGCTGGAGTCTGCCAGAACCAAAAGTGTATATTCACAGCAAACAGGCTTATTTTTCATGTATTGTTTTAGCCCGATATGAGTTTTAGAGGCAGCCATCTGTTCATCTATTGAAATTTTCCTGACATTAGTTTATAGAGGACAAAGACAAGTACTGTTTGAAATTCCTTAATACAAATCTGGATCTGTCAAGGCCACTGATTAAAGGGAGATATATATATATATATATATATATATATATATATATATATATATATATATATATATATATATATATATATATATATATATATATATATACACACCGTTGGTTGTGAACACTCGTTACGGAAATAAAGCTTGCTCTTCCTGTTCCACGTGTGGTAAACATGTAGTGAGCAATGTCAACATTTTACACTCCCTGATCTCCTCTAACCCTACAACACAATAATTAAAATAAAAAAAGACTTTCAGGTGCAGTATATAAAAAAGACATTAATGCTGATTTTATGACCATAAAACTTTGTAAATCTGTGACTTCAGAATCCTTCAATATTTTAGAATTATGTTCCTAAACTGAGCCAAATGCCATGGAGATGTACAGATGTCAGGAAAAATGAAAATGCTGTCGAAGCTTTATTATTAGTAGCAGCGTCCAGGTACATAATCTGAAATTATATAACAAATGAAAAGTGCCAAAGTTACTCATCCTTTTTGTTTCAAATATATAAGACTTCCTTTCCTATTTGAAACACAATTGAGGTGGATTTTGAGGGCCCTTAAAATAAAATAATCTCTATAAACAGTAATAAACTTTAAAATGAAACGATCAAATTTAGAACAATTACCTTCCTTGAGTAGCCATCCACTCCACCAAATACTACAATATTGTACCTAAATGAGATGAAAAGAAAGAATAAAATAAAGACAGAATAAAATAAAAAAAGTCCTTGGCTTTTTAACTAGGCTTGACTTCCCAACACTAGTACAATACATATTACACATCAAAGGATCAGATGTACTATGCCCTCAACATCAACTTTATACATTACTTCCAATGCAAACATTATACTATACCTTATCAGTTTATGATTAGTATCAATATGGACCAAGGAAAGGGGGCCTCGCACAGAATAGCTTCTCCGTACTACGCATCCTAGTTGTGTGAGTTGTGAAAAGATACCCACTGCATCGACTCTATGCATAGATGCCATCATTCTCCATCACTGAAAACCGAGTCCCATTGAAACCATGGCTGCATTCGAAACCGCATACTCATTGAGTAGGTACTCATTTTCAATAAGTACTTACTTAACGAGCTCTAAAGGAGTAGGTACTACATTGCCTGATCTCGTTAAGTATGAATGCGAGCCGCACTTTATGCGCCATGTTGACGTTATCATGTGACCTACGACGTTATCTTAATATTGATTAAACTTGCTAATTTTGTGGTCTTGTTGAAGAAACAGCTGCCCATTTATTTTGTGATATTAACCCTACTAATCTGACCCAGTTTTATCCTTACCAAAACCCACAATCGTGATCTCTTAAATATGTTGTTAATTTCTTTATTTTATATGCAAAACATTTCATCCACAAGCAAAATTGGCCTAAATCTCCTTTATATTTTCCTTTTTCTTTTTAAATTTAACTCCTGTTTCATCCCTCAAGCTTGTGAAATAAAATTTAATTGCATTATGATGAATTATTCAAAGATATCTAACCTTGTTATTGTTTTTTCTTTGTATATAATGTATGCAAACCCATGATATTTGTTTTATTATTATGATTGTTAAAGATACAACCATGTAATTATAAAATAAAAGATATGAGTGACAGGTGCAGTAACAGCTCAAAGCATCAGTAACTCCACAGCCCGACCTGTGCGGTTTCCCTCAGAGTCTGCAACGAGGACGTCTTTCAGCTGCTCGAAGATCTCACCTTGGGAGAACACTGTTGATTTTATACTCTTAAAATGTAAGTTCACTATTCAAAATTAAGATTACCTCAGAATGAATTGCATTGCTAGCCCACTAAAACACTTACAATAATAATGACAAATGCTGACCAATACTTAATTATATTAGTTTTTTTTTTTTTACTGAAAATTATATTGTTTTAGTAAAACAAGAAAAATGCAACTTGTTGTCATATGACATAGCGATGCATGAATACACACTAGACAAATGCAGCCGATGTGAATACCAATTTTCAGTCAAGCAATGAATAAATAATAAAATTAATAGATAATAAAATATTTTATTTACTGACAACAATAGGAAACATGAATTAATGAGTAAAAGAATGAATAAAAGTAAACATCACAAATGAATAAGTCACCAACACATGAAACAAAGCTTTATTCAAACGTATTGTTCTAACAAACTATCACGCATTTACAGGCGGTGAGCCCCACATCTGCTGCCATCTCAACACAGCTGTGCCAATTCTGTGGCTTTATGTTGATGAAGCAGTTGACCACCGTGAACACCTTCACCTGTCCAGCCGTCCCTCATGTCCCTTCTGAACCCCACAACCTTGAAGCAAGAGTGGAGAACATGTGCGGGACAATCTCTGACTGCTGATGTCTACTCCAAACATCCGTCTGCCTGCTCTCCATCAGCATGACTACTTAAAACGCTTTACAGTTCATGTTGTCAGCATCCCATTTCTTGCCATATTTCATTTAATATTTTTACAATTACATGCTATTTGTATTGTAGCTTTATGACTTTTGTGGTGTAGTGGGCTAAACACTGAACTGATAAGCAGAAGGTTTCCTTGAGCAAGGCTCAACCACAGAAGCTCTGCAGCAAACGCACAGACATCAAGAATCAGAAAAGTGCTGAAAAAACTCTGTTTGAAATTAAAATAAAATACAACTTAAGATTTAAATGTATGTTTTATTCATTTCTGTAGTATACTCAAAGCCTTTGATGACAGCCTTCCTTCATCAGCCTCTCTCCAGTCTCCACCAGATAAACAAACACACACACACACACACACACACACACACACACACACACACACACACACACACACGCACACACACACACACACACACACACACACACACACACACACACACACACACACACACACACACACACATCACTCTGATCAGATGTCTATTTCATGCTGTGATGTCATCTGCAATACTTATCGAAAATGTTCCTGTCAGATGTTAAATAAACATTTAGTAAGCACAGGGCCGGATTAACAATTCCCTGTGCCCTGGGCAACAAGACTCAAGGGCCCCCCTGCCCCTGCCCCTGCCCCAAAGCACCAATCACAAAGTCGATTTCACCAAGAGCATATAGCCTATACTTCTATACTAACAAATCAGGCTTCTGCAATGCTCAGTGGCGATGTATGTAATAGCCTCAGCATAAAGTGCATTCAAGAGACAGAACACTAATGATGCACTAATGTTTAACATAACTTTTTACAATGAATCTTTCACAGAACTTGGTGGCTGCTACAGAGTAATTATTAAATGTTTCAATATAGCCAATCAATTATATTTTGACTGCAACAGTGAAATAAAGCAGACCGCTATTGAAGCCTTAACTTAAAACCAGAGATTTTTTATTTCTAAAATGCTACAATGTGAAATTGTGGCTATTTTTGGAATATGTTTCACAATGTTGACTAATTTCAATTCATTTTCTCTTTTAAATTTTCTTTTAGCGCTCCTGTTTAAATTTCAGACAGTGTTGACTGATTGGGTCGACGATTTCAAGCCAAAAAGCTCACTAAAACCCACCCTATTCAAGAAATAGACGCCCCCAAAATTTGAACTGCCAAAATAATGTTATATAATTTTATTGCCATGTCAATCAAGGCTGATTAGCACCATTGTATCTCCTTAAAACCAAATAATGTTAAAATAAAATTAATATAAAAAACATTTCTCAGGAAAATGGATCAAAACAGGGCATTCAAAAACAGTCATGCATGACTAAAATGTCCAAGTGGAAACTGTCAAAATCACGAAATTAACCAATGATTTTAACCCATGGAAAAACACATGCATCATTTAAGTGCAAAAAGTGCCCAATATAATCGGAATAAACAATGTAATTAGCAGGCATTACGAACACTTTACTGCACACACCACAGCCAAAATGTGTCATTCACTGATACTGTACAATAAAAAATTAACAACAATAATGCGTTTACCTTTGTGTTTAACTTCAGATAGAACTACAGTAACGTTATGTCTTTCGTGAAGTACAATATTTATAGAACATAACGCAGAACTTAACACAGTCAAAATGGATTAATCGTTGATTCAAACCTCTTTCAGCAGCTGTTGGGACGAGTACAGCACAGTCTAGACGCTTTAAAAGGTGCAGATGTCCTGATCAGGCCAGTGTGCTCCTGATGGACAGGAGTCATATACTATTTCAATTCAATCATTCAACCGTGCTCTTTGAGTTAGTTATATGTAAGAGTCTTTGAGTCACAGGTGTAATCCACGTTTTGAGATTCAAGATTCAAGATTCAAGATTCAAGAGTTTTATTTGTCACATACACAGTTATATACACAATATACAACTGGCAGTGAAATGTAAACAGGTCCGCTCCATGGACAGTGCAAATAACAGTTACAAGAAATTAAATAGAAATAGAATAAAATTAGAATAAAAAGTATTAACATAAGTAGAATTATAAATAAATCAAGTAAAAGATAAAAATAGGAAATAAGATAAAAATAAAAATATAAAAAATATGTGGATATGATAAGTGAGATAAACTGTAGACTTAAAAATAAGTGGTTAACATAAAATATATAATATGTATATATAAAGAAGTATAATGTGCAAGGTTTATTACAGGTTGTTACGCAGTAACAATAGGGACGTAAAGTGCAGTGCAATTGCAGTATGTGGATGTTAATGTTAAAAGACTGTATGTTTATGTGTGTGCGGGGGTGAAGTGAGTCACGTGACTGAGTTCAGGAGTCTGATGGCCTGGGGGAAGAAACTCCTCCTGAGTCTTTCAGTCTTTGCCATCAGGCTACGGAAGCGTTTACCAGATGGCAGCAGGGTGAAGTGAGAGTTTGCAGGGTGATTAATGTCTCTGATGATTTTAGTAGCTCTACCTCTGCAGCGTTTGGTGTAGATGTCCTGCAGAGACGGGAGAGCTGAGCCTGAGATGCGCTCGGATAAGCGCACCACTCTTTGCAGGGCTTTGCAGTCGTGACTGGTGCTGTTCCCGTACCACGCTGTGATGCACTGAGTCAGGACACTTTCTATCGCCCCTCGATAGAAAGTTTTCAGGATGGCTGGTGAAACCCTGAATTTCCTCAGCTGGCGCAGGTGGTACAGTCTTTGCCTGGCTTTTTTCACCTGTGTCTGGATGTGTGTAGTCCAGGTCAGATCCTCGGAGATGTTCACACCCAGGTATTTGAAGCTGTTCACTCTCTCTACCGGTGTCCCGCTGATCATGAGAGGGGAGTATGACCGATGCTGTCTCTTCCTGAAGTCCACAATCAGTTCTTTGGTCTTGTTAACATTCAGAGAGAGACAGTTGTCCTGGCACCATGATGTCAGTTGCTCCACTTCGTCCAAGTATGCCGTCTCATTGTTGTTGGAGATGAGACCCAGGACAACAGTATCATCAGCAAACTTGATGATGGAGGTGGAGCTGTGTGTGGACAAACAGTCATGGGTGTAGAGAGAGTAGAGCAGGGGACTCAGCACACAGCCCTGTGGAGCTCCAACACTCAGGGTGATGGAGGTGGAGGTGAACTGGCCTACTCTCACCGCCTGGGGTCTGCCAGTGAGGAAATCTTCAATCCAGAGGCAGAGAGAAGAATTCAGGCCTAGATCCAGGAGTTTGTGTGTTAGCTTAATGGGAACTATGGTGTTAAAGGCTGAGCTATAGTCAATAAATAGCAGCCTGACATAGTTCCCACTTTTGCTGTCGATGTGAGTGAGGCAGGAGTGAAGGACGTGAGAAATGGCATCTTCAGTCGATCTATTGGGACGATAGGCAAACTGAAGAGGGTCCAAAGTGTCAGGAATGGAGGAGCAAATGTTGTTTTTAATGAGTCTCTCAAAGACCTTCATGACTAAAGATGTGAGAGCCACTGGACGATAGTCATTTAGGCAAGAGGGTTTACTGATCTTAGGTACAGGGATGATGGAGGATCGTTTGAAGGAGGTGGGGACAACAGATGTAGCAAGGGACTCGTTGAATATGGATGTAAAGAGCCCTGCGAGCTGATCAGCACAGGACCGCAGAACACGACCTGAAATACCATCCGGCCCAGCAGCTTTCCTGACATCCACACGTTTGAGTGCCCTCCGAACCTCGTCCTCCGAGACAGAGATCACGTGACTGTTGCAGCTCTGAGGGACTCTCTCTGACGCGTCACTCGCCGGAGTCGGAGTCGCGCCGGAGTCGCGCTGCCGCGATTACCATCAAAGCGAGCGTAGAAAGAGAGTTGGGTCACTCTCCCACTCATTACTGTAGATAACTTACATATTTATGCCACTTTGGCATAGCGATCATTTTACATCCAGCTACAATTTCGCGCTGAAAACCTGTCAGGAATGAGCGCGAGTCGTGACTCCCTGCTTATCGCTGATTGGCTGAAAGTGCGTGCTCGTCGGCGACGTCAACACCAACGCCAGCTGACTCTACGTCATAGAGAAGGGGTATGTGGGCCGGTGTGTGTCATGATGCACACTTGAGTTTATTATTAACCAATTAGACTATAAAATGTAGATGTTTGAAAACAACCAAACTGACCCCAAACCAGGCCAAATTTTGTCCACCCGCCTCAACAGCTGATTTCAGAGCTTCAAGTCACGTGATTCGGCGTGACAGCTCGTCCTCTCGCTGCGCAGCAGCGCAAGAAGCTACAGACACTTTTTTTGACGTGATTTAACATAATATTTTGATCGAACGGGTTGCAAAAATCTGCATATTATTAGGAAAGTGAGGATTGCGTTTATAACATGATCTAACATAATATTTGACAGTGCCCAGGGCCCCTTAGATGTCCTGTGCCCCTGGGCAAGTGACCAGTTGCCCTAATGGTTAATCCGGCCCTGAGTAAGCATCTTTATCTTTAAGTATATCGTTTATGTAAATCCACTTTGGAGACGTGTGTGTGTTACTGGAGCTCATACATAATAAAACGTGTTTTTACAGCCCAATCACAACTACACTATACAGTCTGTCGTCTTTACACTTTCAACAATTCAACAGTAGTCCAACAAATGCGATTTTTAACACAAGGAACCGTGATTTTGGTTTGTAATACTCACATTTGATTCGCTTTTCTCCACCTGACGTATCCTTTCCTGTGGCCTCATGGGAAGGCAGGGATAGAAAAGTATCCGACGATGAGTGCTTCACAATCTGGGCGGAATCAGTAGGCCATCCGGGAACTTCTCGCCTACTCTTTTATGATTACTGAGGTTTCGAACATACTACTCCTTCGTACTGTTTTCTCCTACTCACGGGCGTCGGAACCATTGTATATGGGTGGGACAAGACCCACCCACTTTTTACGATCAATGATATTGGACCCACTCACTTTTATCGTCTCTAACATTCAGCACATGTCTGTTTACCTACCCCTAATCGATAAACACTTATTATTAAACACATATTAGACGCTTTATTTCCACTTTTCTAATATTTTCTTAATTTGTATTGAAAATAAATGCCTTTCCGATTTGATATGTGATGGGAAAACGGAGAAGATTAATTTCGGCGAAAGCAGGACTCGAACCGCGGGTCGATTTGTGTCAAAACTAGATGCCGTGCATCTTTACCCCTACACTACTATCGCTCTCAATGAAATATCGATTGATTTACGTAATTTTGTCTTTCCGACCTATACGTTTACCAAGTAAAGCGGTATATTTGTACTTAATGTAATTGGCATCTACTCCAGTAAAAAATTTCTGAGGACCCACCCACATTTTTTTTGCTTCCGACGCCCATGCTCCTACTATATAGTAGGTAAGTAGACATATACGAACGCAACATCAGTATACGCACGTCCGAATCTCGCGAGAAATAGTCCAAAACCCTGGTAGTTCTCGCCTACTCTTTTATGAATACTATGGATTCGGACATACTATTCGCTCGTCTACTGCTTTTTACATACTATATAGTAGGAAAGTATGCGGTTTCGAACGCAGCCCATATGTCCCTGAACCATGCGGTAACCAGCATTTGGCATCTGAGACTTGATGGCTGAAATTACATTATCCAGCTCAGGGTTGGTTATGGTGCTGTATGTTCCTCTGACAGAAAGAGCATATTCTTTCATTCCTCTGTGAACTGTTCTTGTAGAAACACCAAGGCACAATGCAATGCAAGAAACAGGTAGATGTGTATCCAGAAAATATTTTAGTTTTTCTCTCTCAATTACAATTTTTGGGCATCCAGCACCTGGGCCTACGACTCTTTCCACTTCCACACTTGGCACACATGTAGCTTCAATTTCAGACCTTACGAGGTGATAAAGGTTTCGCAGTCCATGTAAAATCTCTGTGGGAACGTCTATCTGTCCAGAAAAGGATTCAAGTATAATAAGCTCATGGTGGCTCATAGACTCCAAATAATCAAGGTTAAGTGGTTGCTGACTTATTGCAGATTGCAATTTGTTCAGAAGTCTCTCAAAAAACTGCTCTCTCAGAATATCCTCTGGAATAGAGTTCAAATTAGCATTTGCCTTAACAAGTATGCATGTGTATGCTTGTCATATACTCAGAATGACGAAAATATAAATTGGATGGTTTTGCATAGACCATGCATTGCCACAAGACTTCTACTGTAAAATAATAGGCAAGGCAAGGCAAGTTTATTTGTATAGCACATTTCATACACAGTGGCAATTCAAAGTGCTTTACACAGAAATGAAAAAAAAATATTCGTAATTGAATTAAAACAGTTATAATAGGAATGAAAATAAATAAAAAATAAAGATGAAAACCCCTATCTGTGGTGGAAGAAAATGGAGAGTCTTTTCAAAAAAGTAGTCTCTACTTTGGGACTTCCCCATATTGGCTGTCTGCTTCTGTGGTTTTAACCGGCTCACAGCATGGCCTCCTCGCCCACATGATATCTCAAAACTCTCAAAATTTCAATCACGTTGCATTTACCACAGAGTCAGTCATCCACCTATGGTTTATCCACCCCACTTATTTATCGCTCCCCGTCTCTCAACATCTTCCACCCAGATAGCCTTAACAAAATAAAAATATTGAAAGATAAAAATAAAAACAGGGTTAAATTGAAACATATAAATTAAAATGCAAGCAGTTCGGACAAAGCACGTACAGTGGCACAGTGCTCATTCAGTAAATGCACAGCTAAACAGATGTGTTTTGAGTCTGGATTTGAAAGTGGCTACTGTTGGAGCACATCTGATCTGTACAGGAAGCTGGTTCAGCTAAGGCTGGCATAATAGCTAAAAGCAGACTCTCCTTGCTTTGAGTGAACCCTTGGTATTTCTAACTGACTTGATCCTGATGATCTGAGTGATCTGTTGGGTTTGTACTTTATCAGCATATCTGCAATGTATTGAGGTCCTAGGTCATTGAGTGATTTATATACAAGTAATAGTACTTTAAAATCGATCCTAAATGTAACTGGAAGCCAGTGTAAAGACCTGAGGACTGGTATGATATGGTCATATTTTCTGGTTCTGCTCAGAATCCTGGCTGCAGCGTTCTGTATGAGCTGCAGCTTTCTAATGGTCTTTTTGGGAAGGCCAGTGAGAAGAACATTACAATAGTCCACCCTACTGGTGATAAAAGCATGAACGAGTTTCACTAAGTCTTGCCTGGAAATAAAGCTTCTAATTCTTGCAATATTTTTCAGATGATAGTAGGCTTATTTAGTTATTGCTTTGACATGACGACTGAAACTCAGGTCTGACTCCAAAATCACACCAAGATTCCTGACTTGATTTTTTGATTTCAGACCTTTTGGCCTCAAGATGTGCGTTCACCTTAAGAATTTCATCTTTGTTTCCAAATGTAGTGATTTCAGTTTTGTCTTTGTTTAACTGAAGAGAAGTTTTGACACATCCAACTGTTAACTTCATCAATGCATTTACATAGAGAGTCAATGGGGCTGTAGTCATTAGGTGATAGGGCTAAGTAGATCTGGGTGTCGTCAGCATAGCTGTGGTCAGCCATTTTGTTATTTTTCATTATTTGGCTCAGTGGCAGCATATACAGGTTGAATAGGAGTGGTGCAAGAATTGACCCTTGTGGGACTCCGCATGTCATGGATGTCCACTCAGACTTATGGTCACCTATACTCACATAATAACCTCTCCCTTCTAAGTATGACCTGAACCATTTGAGGACCATTCCAGAAAGCCCAACCCAATTTTCTAGCCTGTCAAGAAGTATGTTGTGGTCAACAGTGTCGAATGCAGCACTGAGGTCCAGTAGTACCAGAATTTATGTTTTGCCTGTATCTGTATTGAGGCGAATATCATTTATAATCTTTATGAGCGCCGTCTCTGTGCTGTGATGCGGTCGGAAACCAGATTGAAAATTGTCAAAGTATCCGTTTGAGCTCAAGAATTTGTCCAGCTGACTGAAAACAACTTTTTCAATGATCTTGCCTATGAAGGGGAGATTTGAGATTGGTCTGTAGTTGCTCAATATGGAGTTATCCAGATTTCTCTTTTTCAGGAGAGGCTTTACTACTGCGGTTTTTAGGGAGTTTGGAAAAGTCCCAGAAAGAAGTGAGGCGTTTACCACTTCTAGGAGATCTGCTTCTAAACAGTTAAACACACTTTTGAAAAAAGAAGTGGGGAGTGTGTCAAGGGCGCAGGTTGATGTTTTAAGGTGAAGTACCGTTTCTTCTAAAATTTTACCATCAATTGCTTCGAAATCAGTCATAGTAATTTTATGAGGTTGTGGTCTGATCTGACTCACCTCAGAGCAACTCAAGGATGTGCTGATCGCATTTCTGATATTATTGATTTTCTCAGAGAAGAAGGAAGCAAACTACATTTGCTGTCTGAGAGCATTTCACTGGAAATGTGACTCGGAGGGTTTGTTAGTCTCTCTACAGTAGCAAAAAGAGTGCGCGTGTTGTTTATGTTTCTGTTTATAATATTTGAAAAGAAGGTCTGTCTAGCTTTGCCTAGTTCAACATTGAAAGCACGAAGACTGTCTTTACAGATCTTTATAATGGACCACAAGTTTTGTCTTTCGCCACATGCGTTCAGATTTCCTACATTGTCTTTTCATTAATTGCACTGCTGTTGAGTTTCTCCAAGGTGCTTTTTGTTTGCCAATCTTTTTTCTGACTTTCACAGGAGCAATATCATCAATTACACTCTTAACTTTTGAGTTAAAAGAGTCAAGGAGAAAATCAACAGAGTCTGCAGATATGCTTGGTGTTAGAGATATAGCCTTCATAAACAGCACACTAGTGTTCTCATTTAAGCATCTCTTTTTGACAGAGACAGATCTAGTTTCAATGGCAGGAGAGATTGATATATCAAAGAAAATACAGAAATGATCAGACAGTGCCACATCCTTAATAACTATAATAATAATAATAATAATAATAATAATAATTAATTACATTTATATAGCGCTTTTCTAGGCACTCAAAGCGCTTTACATAGAAGGGGGAATCTCCTCAACCACCACCAATGTGCAGCATCCACCTGGATGATGCGACGGCAGCCATATTGCGCCAGTACGCCCACCACACACCAGCTGATTGGTGGAGAGGAGACTGAGGGATGATACCAATTGTATATATATATGGGGATGATTAGGAGGCCATGATGGACAGGGGCCAATGGGCAAATTTTTTTGGCCAGGATGCCGGGGTTACACCCCTACTCTTTATCGAAGGACATCCTGGGATTTTTAATGACCACAGAGAGTCAGGACCTCGGTTTAACGTCTCATCCGAAGGACGGTGCTTGTTACAGTATAGTGTCCCCATCACTATACTGGGGTGTTAGGACCCACACAGACCACAGGGTGAGCGCCCCCTACTGGCCTCACTAACACCTCTACCAGCAGAAGCCTAGTTTTCCCAGTTGGTCTCCCATCCAGGTACTAACCAGGCTCAGCCCTGCTTAGCTTCAGTGGGAAACCAGTCTCTGGCTACAGGGTGATATGGCTGCTGGCATGGCTGGCAACTATCGATGAAATGTTTAGACCCTTGTGGTACATGAAATGTAATAGACTCTCCCTCACTGCAAAAAAATTAGTTGTGTGAGTAACAATTACATACATGCAAATATAACAATATTTATGACCCTAGACTACTTTGTGGGTTACACACCTTACTATTTTATTTGCATGTATGTAATTGTTACTCACATAACTAGATTTTTTTGCAGTGAGGGAGAACATGCCTGCATTCCAATGTGCATACTATCCATCCTAAATAGTATGTAAGATTAGTAATCCAGTCTATTTGTTTAGCACAATAGTTTTTTTACAGAACATCTCTGTTGTTAATGTTTTTTTTAAGTATATTAAGTATATTTTTTATTATTTAACTGTTATTACATTGCATTTCTACGTTTATTTGATGCCTTTTATTTTTAAATATTCTGAGGCAACTTTTGTTCCGTGTTTACACACTTAACTAATTAAAAGGGGGACAGTGTGTCCATCTTCATTTCTGAAAACATTTAACATTAGAAACCTTAGCTCGCTCACATTCAAATTCCAATAATTATTCCTCACCTCATGCCGTTCCACACCCGTAAGACCTCCGTTCATCTTCGGAACACAAATGAAGATATTTTGGTTGAAATCCGATTGTAGCGCCTGGAGAGTCTCTCTCATGGGATCAAAGTGGTGAGTCGTTTGGAGAAACATCGGAGATGCTTTTCTCCAAACAGCTCTGCATATAAATTAAATCCCTGCTCCAATGGCTCCAACAAGTCTGAGTTAGATTGCACCACCGACTGGTTAATGACCAGCTAGAGTGTGACCAGAAGATATGAGAATGGCCCTGTGAGAGCTTCAAGGAGATCCTAATCAGCCCGGACCCCTAACCAGGGCCGGCGTTTGCTATAGGCGAGCTAGGCGGTTGCCTAGGGCGACAAATGTGTTGGGGGCGCAGCCAGGCGCCCTCTAGTGGCGCCCTTAAACTTACTTCCCATTAAGCATAGAATTAAAACAAGCGAAATAAAACATACTGTTTATTAAACACGATCACCCTTGGGCGCCCCCTCAGCCGCACGTTTAATTACTTAACCTGATTATTAGATTGAATTGATAGTGAGTATTGTCGAGCACAGGCGTTCAGGCGGTTGGTCAGGCATGAGTTCAGCACTGGCGCGTTCTTCAAAAAATGAAGCGGTCTAAACCCTCGAGTGCACAGGGACGGAAAAAGAGAAAGGCAGACGATCACAAGAAAGCCCAGTATAGAGGTAAGTCTTCTCATCTCAGCCATAAAGGTGTCAAACGAAATAAATTTACTTCGTATTATCGATATTATCAACTAATATTGGACGGCATTGGACGTTTTATTGCTGTCACTAAGCTATCACTAGCTAGCTAGTTATCTACATATTTCTACGCATTTCACTGACAATAAGGAAATCCAGACGAGCCAAATTTTAATGCTGCGTCAATTTTGAAGGTGAATAGAAATGCCAGAAACAACTGTTCATCTTTTATTATTTAAGATAGGGATAGAGCTACAAGAACTTATATATTTTAATTTTGTAGTGGTAAGTACAGTGTATCCATAATAGCACTTTTGTTTGTAGAGGGTATAGTTAATCCAGTTTATGGGTCATAATTTGCTTAAGTGTCTTTACAGGTGCTTAAGATAGAACAAGCTAACATTCCTAAGAAATGTTTCATTGAAATTTGGTGGCAATTCAGTACCTTCTAAATCTAAATTCTGGGAAGCCTCTTCAAAAGCAGTGGCTGAGCACTGGGGTGTGATGTCTCTGTAAATAACATTTATGTTATTAACTGAACATTGCGGATGTTTCCTAGACAAATGAGCAGTAAATGATGACTTCAAAGTAAATGTGCTTTGACAATCGGCAACTGGACATGTCACAGATCTTCCCTCCACTAAATGCCTTTTTAAGTGTACAAGAAGTTCCTGCACGGTCTGAAATCGTTCTGAACACAGCGACATGGCACAAATAAAATTTGATACAATGGCTGTGCCAGTGTTAGACGGTGCTGGCACATTGTGCTTTCGATAGAAGTGACCATTAAATGCTGCATATGTGCAAAATGTCTGCCTGCAATCAGTGCTCTCACACTTAAAAACACAGCGTGGTTCGTTTCTATGAACCTTACAGTGCAACACATAACCCCTCAACGTTTGCAATGTTCTGCCGCAAAAACGACAATTAATCATGTTCAAAACTAACTTACCTTCTTATTACCGTAGACCACAATGTTTAAGTCAGCGTGGGGAGCTTAAAACAGAAGTAAGAAAAATAGCTATTAGCTAACAGCCAGCAGTAAATGCAGAAACATACTGTAAATTGAATGGTTGCCCACCTATTTATTAAGTTATGTTAGTGAAATAAGTAAAACGTTGTTTCTTTTAACTAAAACGCATCTTTTCGACTTAACCTGACAGTTGAGTAAGCCTATAATGCTTCAGTGATATTAAATTAGCTGCTAAAACTTTTTAACCTAAAATGGCGGGAGAGACAGATAATGAAGAAATCGACATGAATTGCAGAAAAATAGGGTTTATTAACACTCGCTCTTTAACTACGTTATACATTTAACGTGAAACTCCAAAAAGACACGTTTCTTTGGACTAAATTACCTTTTCTCTTTGACGACTTAACCTGACAGTTGAGTAGGTCTAACGTTATAACGTTAATGCTTCATATTTATTTAGCTGCTAAAACTTTAGCCTAAAATGGCGGGAGAGACAGAAAATCGCTCTTTAACTAGCAGCTAACGTTAGCTGCTATACCTTTAACATGAACTTACAAAAAAGCCACAACGTTTCTTTTGATTAAATTGCATTTTCTCTTTGACGACTTAACCTAGACAGTTGAGTAAGCCTATAATGCTTCAGTGATATTTATTTAGCTGCTAAAGCTTTTTAACCTAAAATGGCGGGAGAGACAGATAATGAAAAAATCGACATGAAATGCAGAAACATCTAACGTTAGGGTTTATAAACGCTCGCTCTTCAACTGCTGCTAGAGACAGGTAACTGCTGCTAGAGACAGGTAATGAAAAAAATCGACATGAAATGCAGAAACAGGGTTTATAAACACTCTCTCTCTTCAACTATACATTTAACGTGAAATTACAAAAAGACACGACGTTTCTTTTGACTAAATACCCTTTTCTCTCTGACGACAGTGTTGATATATACACATCTCCGAGGATCTGACCTGGACTACACACATCCAGACACAGGTGAAAAAAGCCAGGCAAAGACTGTACCACCTGCGCCAGCTGAGGAAATTCAGGGTTTCACCAGCCATCCTGAAAACTTTCTATCGAGGGGCGATAGAAAGTGTCCTGACTCAGTGCATCACAGCGTGGTACGGGAACAGCACCAGTCACGACTGCAAAGCCCTGCAAAGAGTGGTGCGCTTATCCGAGCGCATCTCAGGCTCAGCTCTCCCGTCTCTGCAGGACATCTACACCAAACGCTGCAGAGGTAGAGCTACTAAAATCATCAGAGACATTAATCACCCTGCAAACTCTCACTTCACCCTGCTGCCATCTGGTAAGCGCTTCCGTAGCCTGATGGCAAAGACTGAAAGACTCAGGAGGAGTTTCTTCCCCCAGGCCATCAGACTCCTGAACTCAGTCACGTGACTTCACTTCACCCCCGCACACACATAAACATCCAGTTTATACATTAACATCCACATACTGCCATTGCACTGCACTTTACTTTCCTATTGTTACTGCGTAACAACCTGTAATAAACCTTGCACATTATACTTCTTTATATATACATATATATATATTTATGTTAACCACTTATTTCTAAGTCTACAGTTGCTCACTTATCATATCCACTTATTTTTTTATATTTTTATATTTTTATTTTTATATTTTTATTTTTATCTTATTTCCTATTTTTATCTTTTACTTGATTTATTTATAATTCTACTTATGTTAATATGTTAATTTTTATTCTAACTTTATTCTATTTCTATTTTAATTTCTTGTAACTGTTATTTGCACTGTCCATGGAGCGGACCTGTTTACATTTCACTGCCAGTTGTATATTGTGTATATAACTGTGTATGTGACAAATAAAACTCTTGAATCTATACATTTAAGTTAACGTTAACGTGAAACTACAAAAAGACACAACGTTTCTTTTGACTAAATTACCTTTTCTCTTTGACGGACAGTTGAGTAAGTCTATCTAACGTTATAACGTTAATGCTTCAGTGATATTTATTTAGCTTCTAACGTTACCTAAAATGGCAGAAGAGACAGATAATAAAAAAATCGACATGAAATGCAGAAAAATAGGGTTTCTAAACACTCGCTCTTTAACTATAAATTTAACGTGAACCTACAAAAACACAATTAACGTTTCTTTTGATTAAATTACCTTTTCTCGTTGACGACTTTAACCTGACAGTTGAATAAGGTTAGGTCTTATAGACTGTAAAAAGGTCTTAGGTCTATCTTCAGTGATAGGTATTTATTTAGCTGCTAAAACGTTAACCTAAAATGGCGGGAGAGACAGGTAATGAAAAAAATCGACATGAAATGCAGAAACAGGGTTTATAAACACTCTCTCTCTTCAACTATACATTTAACGTGAAATTACAAAAAGACACGACGTTTCTTTTGACTAAATACCCTTTTCTCTCTGACGACAGTGTTGATCAGCATCAGAAACCGCGCTCGACACAGTGTGGGTGTTGAACTTGATGAAGCCAAGCAAGCACACAACTGCTCTGCACTGAACTGAACTAACGTTAACAGAAGTTGATGGGCGGAGCTGCGTTGAGAAGGTGACGTCACGCCGTATCAATTTGTGTGTTGGAGGCTGTGCTTGGATTTTCTGTCGAGATTTTAATAAACGTCGATATGGTTGGTCAGTGCTCCTCGATCTAACGTTAAAGAACTGCCACAGCAGGTCACACGATCGTATATGGAGGAAACTGAACAACGGAAAACTACGTTAATGTTAACGTTAGCAGCTAAGTTACTTCTTGGAAAAACAACAAGGGAAACAGTTTCGAGGAGCTGACTCCGGATCGCGTGGTTTTAACTGCAATCAGGAGGAAAAATGTTTGTTAAAAGTTGTACAAAGCAAAAGGTGTAACGTTACTGATTCCTTGATGACTACGCAACATTAACTTAGTATAACTTAGTTGATGCATGATGTTGAATTTGGTTCATGTTAGAGCAGATGATAAAGCTAGGCCACATTGCATGATGAATCAAATTGCTATAGTTTATTTTGTTTTCAATTAACAATTTGCGTTGATATTCTGTACATCTATTTAAAATGTTTGTAAATCAAGTTTTTATATAAGTTAACTGCTTAATAAATACATTAAGTGACTGCATATACATTTGTTTCTGTACTGATTGCATCAACAAAGACCCTTTAAGTACACATTGCTGGGATGGGCAAAGATGCATACAATTATTTAAAAATAATGTAACGTTACCAAATACCCTCATTTTTACATGTGTCATTTTTTTCTTACACAACCAATGAAAACTTAAAGGTACAGTTCACTTCAAAATGAAAATTCTGTCATCATACTCACCCTCAAGTTGTTTCAAAGCTGTACGAATTTCTTCTGAACACAATGGAAGATATTTTTGAAGAATGTCAGTAAATAAACAGTTAAATGGTCCCATTGACTTCCATAGAAAGAATAAAATTATACTATGGAAGTCAATGGGACCAGTTAACTATTTGGTTACTGACATTCTTCAAAATATCTTCCTGTGTGTTCAGCAGAAGGAATAAACCATACAGGTTTGAAACAACTTGAGGGTGAGAATATGATGACAGAATTTTAATTTTAAAGTGAACTATACCTTTAACATATGCTGAAAATAGCAAGCTAACGATGTCCGGATATGTGAGGGGATCAGTAATCCAGTCTTGTGCTTCTAAATCATATTGATCATGTTGTTTATCGCAAACAGTTTGTCCAAATAACGTTTTTTTGCCAGTTTCTCCCGGTATGGCCCCTTCTCTTTTTCTTTCAACTTCTCCAGCTCTTCCGTTCTTTAATTTTACCTCGTTTTAGCCAAACACACGTGTCACCCACTTTTAAAGGTCATAGAAAATATAAACATAGATCGTGCTTGTAAAGAGCCCACGTATAATGCAACACTGCGTACCTTTACATTCCCTATTTGACATATTTGCTTGCAAAGTCCTTGTAAAGTAAATTTTCCTAACATAGCAAGGCGAAAAAATACTATTGTTTACTTACCGTTACCGATAAGATGATCGTTGTGTTGTATGAGATATCCATGAGAAATTCCAATGGGCGGTAAGTCCTCTTCCAGATCCATTTGACTGGTTCCAGAGCTGCGTTTTCCATTCGCAATCTCATAATAATTACTCGGTGTTAATAAAGTTTCCCTGACAATATGGCAAACAGCCACTTATGACATTAGACTGTCTATAGCATCTTCAATCACCTATAGGCAATTTTAACCTATAGTAAAAAAATGGTATGAAAATAGGCTATTTAAATATTATGGTCTTGTTTAAAAATTGCTTTTTCAATTTAAAAAAGCACCACATTGTTTTTAAATTTACAGTTTTATTTTCTCAAAACAATAAAAATACATAATTTCTACATACAAATCTGGTTTTGTTAACATATTCTTCCTGTAAAATCTACAGCTTTATTTGATCTAACTGTCAACACAAAAATATTGTCAAATAAACAACTTTGCATTGTATTTTCATTTACAGTTTATTTATGTTGTGATTTTACAACTTTTTGGTGTTAATTCTATGGTCATTTTTTACAGTGTGTGCCTTTTCTTTTAACACAATGTAGCAACATAACTGACCTTAGTGCTATTTTGTTGACCTGTGCTATTTTGTTGACCTTAGTGCTATTTTGTATTTTGTTGACCTTAGTGCTATTTTGACAAGTTTAACTTGTCAATAGGAAATTGTCAATTTTGAGGGAGTAATGAGTCTGTCTTTGTTGCTTAGATCTTATGATTTTTCTAGTAATTCTATTTGTTTACATTTCAGATGCAGTGAGGTGAGCTGGGGCCCGTTCTTCGTACCTCGCTAACTCAGTTAGCTGGATTTGATTGTTGACGATTTGGCATGATCTTGGATTGTTTGGTTCTTCGAAGCTCATCCTGGACTTGCTGTCATAGTAACAGGTCCGTAAGCTTAAACCTGCTCATGAGCAGGCTTATTTCATGTAAACAGGATTAGATTGCATCTGAGGTGATACTTAAAATCTGTCCCAGCCACTGCTACTTTATTACAAGAGTTCATTACTGAACCAGGGGCAATAATAATAATTTTAAATAATAATAATAATATAAAAATGTTATATTTTATATGCATATGAGAATGTATATAATATTATAATGTTGTATAATAATATAGACACAGCCATTTGATTGAGCGATTTATTTGTGATGGAATAATTAATTTATAATTTTATTGGAGGTTTACACACATGTTGTACAGTTACTCTGAGCCGTGCATTCATTTAAGTGATCACAGATATTATGGGAGTGGCTTGATGCAGCGCAAGAGATGCAGATAATTTGCTCTTGACCCTTAAGAAACTTTAATACTGTCACGTTACAAATCTGCTCCAAATTGAATTAAAAATTAAATTACAACATTGAAATAAAAATGTAAAGGGTGTACAAATACTGTATAAAATCGTGAATACAAATAATTGGTAATCATGTTAAAAAAACAAAAAACGTTTATCATTTATCTATAATAACTTTTATGTTGGTTTGGCTGTTTTCTTATAAAGGTCCAGAAATTCGTGGGGTTTTTATTGTGTAATTTGTCAAGTTTTTTGCCAGGTGGCTTTTTTAATTATATGATGTCATTACGTTGCTGTCTTGACGCCAGCCAATCGCTGCATTGCTGATCGTGGTTTCGAGTATCGATGCATCTGCCCTCTTCAGGGAAAACAAGAACGCGCAGTGATCTTAGATCATTTAATCCAGATATTTTAATCCAATCCGCAAATTCGTTTGAAGAACCAAATTAGCCAGACATCAGTTATCACGATTAAAAGATCTGGGATCTGTCAAATCATCTCAGATGTAATAAGCAACGTATGAAGAACGGGCCCCTGGTCAGTGATGTAATGTTCCTGGCAGCCAAGTTTACTCCATCAAAAGAAAGTCATCCAGGAAATGTGTGAAAATGAGGATGTCCAGGATTCATGTTATCTAAAACTAAAATTCAAAAGCACTTGACAACCTCTAAGAATGATGAAATAAACTAGTTAAAAGTAGTTTAATTATAAAAATTATCTTTGCTCTACCTATTTGTTGTGATATATTGCTGTATTTTATATTTTTGTTTCACTGGATTTGTTTTGTAATTGCATAAATGAAATGTCATAACTATATTTTATTGTAATATTTGGACCAAAAGGCTGTACAATAAAAATATAATTAATGAACTTATTATTTACAATCAAGATTTGTTCTTTCATTTTGCACAATCATCAAACAGCAAAGTACAGACTGAATTAAAATGGTAGTTTTATATTTATTTATTGCAGGTTTGAGTGGCACACATTAATTTTAATGCAGTTCAAAAGAAACTTGCTTATTGTAAAGACAGTTTTGCATAGTGATACTAGATCATACATCTCTATTTTTGCATCCAGTAATCATAGACTAGCCAGCTTCAGAGAACTCTTCACTCCTTTAAGTCGTCCAGTTGCTGCCAGCTCACCCAGGTAACTGAAGAATAAAAGAACAAGTCAATAATAAAGCAATTGTTTAAGAATGAAATATATATATATAAAATATATATATATATATATATATATATATATATATATATATATATATATATATATATATATATATATATATATATATATATATATATATATATATATATATATATATTTTTTTTTTTTTTTTTTTTTTTTTATGTGATTTGATATTGTAATTTGTGATATGACATTATTATCATCTTTTTTTCTGGATTGGAATGGAGTACTGTAATTTTATGTAGCATCCTGCCATGGGACAACAACTGTGATGTGCATGGTCACTGTTAAATAAACTAAACATGTATACAGTTACTAGACTATAAAACTAGTAAAAAAAAATAAACTGAAGAAAAAAAAAACCGGATAAAAATACGTATACTATATAGAACAAATGGAGCAGAGCGTAAAACACTAATAATAACACAGCGATACAAACCTATTGAGTGCTTCTGCCCTGAGGGTAGCGCGATGAACACTAATAATAACACAGCGATACAAACCTATTGAGTGCTTCTGCCTTGAGGGCAGCGCGTTAAACACTAATAATAACACAGCGATACGAACCTATTGAGTACTTTTGCCCTGAGGGCAGCGCGTTAAACACTAATAATAACACAGTGATACGAACCTATTGAGTGCTTCTGCCCTGAGGGCAGCGCGTTAAACAATAATAATAACAGCGAAACAAACGTATTGAGTGCTTCTGCCTTGAGGGCAGCGCGATTAAAACTAATAATAACACAGTGATACGAACCTATTGAGTGCTTCTGCCCTGAGGGCAGCGTGTTAAACACTAATAATAACACAGTGATACGAACCTATTGAGTACTTTTGCCCTGAGGGCAGCGCGTTAAACACTAATAATAACACAGCGATACGAACCTATTGAGTACTTTTGCCCTGAGGGCAGCACGATGAACACTAATAATAACACAGTGATACGAACCTATTGAGTGCTTCTGCCCTGAGGGCAGCGCGTTAAACAATAATAATAACACAGCGATACGAACCTATTGAGTACTTCTGCCCTGAGGGCAGTGCGTTAAACACTAATAATAACACAGCAAAACAAACCTATTGAGTGCTTCTGCCTTGAGGGCAGCGCGATTAAAACTAATAATAACACAGTGATACGAACCTATTGAGTGCTTCTGCCCTGACGGCAGTGCGTTAAACACTAATAATAACAGCGATACGAACCTATTGAGTGCTTCTGCCTTGAGGGCAGCGCGATTAAAACTAATAATACCACAGTGATACAAACCTATTGAGTGCTTCTGCCCTGAGGGCAGCGCGTTAAACACTAATAATAACACAGTGATACGAACCTATTGAGTGCTTCTGCCCTGAGGGCAGCGCGTTAAACAATAATAATAACAGCGAAACAAACCTATTGAGTGCTTCTGCCTTGAGGGCAGCGCGATTAAAACTAATAATAACACAGTGATACGAACCTATTGAGTGCTTCTGCCCTGACGGCAGTGCATTAAACACTAATAATAACAGCGATACGAACCTATTGAGTGCTTCTGCCTTGAGGGCAGCGCAATTAAAACTAATAATACCACAGTGATACGAACCTATTGAGTGCTTCTGCCCTGAGGGCAGCGCGTTAAACACTAATAATAACACAGTGATACGAACCTATTGAGTACTTTTGCCCTGAGGGCAGCGCGTTAAACACTAATAATAACAGCGATACGAACCTATTGAGTGCTTCTGCCTTGAGGACAGCGCGATTAAAACTAATAATAACACAGTGATACGAACCTATTGAGTGCTTCTGCCCTGAGGGCAGCACGATGAACACTAATAATAACACAGTGATACAAACATATTGAGTGCTTCTGCCTTGAGGGCAGCGCGTTAAACACTAATAACACAGCGATACGAACCTATTGAGTGCTTCTTTCCTGAGGGCAGCGTGTTAAACACTAATAATAACAGCGACACAAACCTATTGAGTGCTTCTGCCCTGAGGGCAGCGCGTTAAACAGTAACAATAACAGCGATACAGACCTATTGTGTACTTCTGCCCTGAGGGCATTGCGTTAAACACTAAAAATAACACAGTGATACAAACCTATTGAGTACTTCTGCCCTGAGGGCAGCGCGTTAAACACTAATAATAACACAGCGATACGAACCTATTGAGTGCTTCTGCCCTGAGGGCAGCGCGTTAAACACTAATAATAACAGCGATACAAACCTATTGAGTGCTTCTGCCCTGAGGGCAGCGCGTTAAACAGTAATAATAACAGCGATACAGACCTATTGCGTACTTCTGCCCTGAGGGCATTGCGTTAAACACTAAAAATAACACAGTGATACAAACCTATTGAGTACTTCTGCCCTGAGGGCAGCGCGTTAAACACTAATAATAACACAGCGATACGAACCTATTGAGTACTTCTGCCCTGAGGGCAGCGCGTTAAACACTAATAATAACACAGCGATACGAACCTATTGAGTACTTCTGCCATGAGGGCAGCGCGTTAAACACTAATAATAACAACGATACAAACCTATTGAGGGCAGCGCGTTAAACACTAATAATAACACAGCGATACGAACCTATTGAGGGCAGCACATTAAACACTAATAATAACACAGCGATACGAACCTATTGAGGGCAGCACATTAAACACTAATAATAACACAGTGATACGAACCTATTGAGAGCTTCTGCCCTGAGGGCAGCGCTTTAAACACTAATAATAACAAAGCGATACGAACCTATTGAGGGCAGCGCGTTAAACACTAATAATAACACAGTGATACAAACCTATTGAGTACTTCTGCCTTGATATCATCTGAATTTTTGCATATATCAGCTCCACAGACAGCGAGCAGTTTTGGAAAAGCATTTTTTACTGCAGTGACACGGTAACACTTTGCATTAGTTAACATGAACTAACCGTGAACAACATCTCTGTTCAGCATTAGTTCATCTTTGTTAACGTTAGTTCAAAATATCCAGCTGTTCATGGTTTGTTCATGTTAGTTCACAGTGCATTAATGTTAGTAAAATTTTAATAATGCATTAGTAAATGTTGAAATTAAAATTAACAAAGATAAATGAATGCTTTATAAGTGCAGTTCATTATTAGTTCATGTTAACAAATGTAGTTAACTAATGTTAACTAATGTATACCTTATTAAGTGTTACCAGTGACACCATAAGCAGCTTTGATGTGGTCGAGCGATGAAGCAGTCAAATTAAAATGCATGTGATAGGACATTTAGACCAGTGTTTCCCAACCTTTTTTCAGTCATGGCACCCTTTGAAAATGTTCTCCATTTTGTGGCACCCCCTCGCATACGTTACGCTAGGGGTGTAACGGTACAGTTTGCTCACGGTTCGGTTTGTATCACGGTTTTAGGTTCACAGTTTCGGTATGGTTCAGTATTTCCTATGTTCAGGGAAAAAATAACTACTGTCAAATAAAAATAAAGAAAATAATAAGAACAAATAATTTAAATACAAGCAGCAGCACAAATAAATACTATTGAGCAAAGATACTAATAAAATAAACTATGCTTTTCAGGTTTTTCAGGTAGGCCTACATCTAACATTAGTTTTCAGGCACAGAAATTGATCAAATGTAAAATAACATAGCATATTTGACTGTATAAATGAAAGATTAACCCTATTAAACTTACAAAAGCTATTCAATCAAGAGCAGTGAGTGATGTCCTTGTCTTTTGTTGTTTGACATTAAACAGACAGCAGTAAAGGCTACTGCCCCTTTAAGACTGCCCCTTTAAGAGCTAAAGCTCGGATATGCTTCGTCTTTCTCGACTGTATAAAGTTTACTTAAGGCATACAGACTATGTCTGCTAGAATACTCATCAAGATGGACATGTTGACATACTTAGTTAACTAATTTATACCTTATTAAGTGTTACCAGTGATACCATAAGCAGCTTTGATGTGTTCGAGCGATGAAGCAGTCAAATTAAAATGCATGTGATAGGACATTTAGACGATGATTATTAGCTCTGTGCATTTCTAATGTTCGCTAATTATCTTAGTAAACGTTGGAGGATGTTGAATTTTAACAAAATTGAAAGTAAATACACTTACCTTGTTATGAATGCATTCTCTCCAGATCGGCGATAACGGCTCAGTCTGGGGGATTCCCTCCACACTTACAAACCTCTTGGCCCGCCTCTGCTTCAATTTCATTGGTTGAATCTGTAAACCAATAATTTTCCTTTCTGCCCTCAGAACATGTTTGAGTAAGTAAAACTCCCATCTGCCTGCAGTATATGAGGGAAGTGGATCAACAGGGGTTTGAGTTCAGTAAAGAGACAGCTCTGGGGAAAAAACTTTTCTTTAGTCTGCTGGTCCTGGTCCGGTGGATCCTGAAACGCCTGCCGGAGGGCAGGAGAGAAAACAGTCTGTGGGCTGGGTGAGAGGAGTCCTTGAGGATGCTGCGAGCTCGATGCAGACAGCGTTTCCTCTGGATGTGCTCGATGGCAGGTAGTGGAGTCCCTGTGATGCGCTGGGCAGTTTTCACCACCTGCTGCAGTGCCTTGCGCTCCGCAACAGAGCAGCTCCCATACCACACTGCCACACAGTTGGTCAGGATGCTTTCTATTGCGCAGCGGTAGAAGTGCACCAGGATAGCCGAGGAGAGCTGATTCTTCCTCAGTGTCCTCAGGAAGAAGAGGCGCTGGTGAGCCTTCTTGACCAGGCTGGAGGTGTTGGTCGTCCACGACATGTCCGCCGAGATGTGGATCCCCAGGAACTTGAAACTGGAGACACGTTCAACAGCCATTCCATTGATGTGGATGGTGTCGTGTGTGCCTCTTGACTCCTTCCTGAAGTCCACAATGAGCTCCTTCGTTTTGGTGGTGTTGAGGAGCAGGTTATTTTCGGTGCACCATGTGGCCAGGTGCTGGATCTCCTCCCTGTAGGCAGTCTCATCGTTGTTGCTGATGAGACCAATCACCGTAGTGTCGTCCGCAAACTTGACGATAGAATTAGATCCATAAACAGGCTTGCAGTAGGAGGTGAAGAGGGAGTAGAGAAACGGGCTTAGCACACAGCCCTGTGGTACACCAGTGTTGAGTGTGATGGATGTGGAGCAGGTGAATCCTGAACGAACATTCTGGGGTCTGTCAGTTAGGAAGTCCAAAATCCAGTTACACATTGAAGTGTTGATGCCCAGGTCTCCAAGTTTGGCTATTAACTTAGTTGGGATGACAGTGTTGAATGCTGAGCTGAAGTCAACAAACAGCATGCGTGCGTAAGTGTTCTTATTGTCCAGGTGAGTGAGCACAGAGTGCAGTGCCATGGAAACGGCATCCTCTGTGCTCCTATTGCTGCGGTTGGCAAACTGGTGTGAGTCCAATGTGGATGGTAGAGAGTCTTTTAGGTGTTCCAGAACCAGCCGCTCAAAGCACTTCATAACGATGGGTGTGAGTGCTACAGGGCGGTAGTCATTAGGGCACCTCGGGTTAGAGTGTTTTGGCACTGGCACAATGGAAGTGCGTTTAAAGCATAATGGTACAGCTGCTTGGGCAAGAGACAGGTTGAAAATGTCTGTAAAAACCCCAGCGAGCTGCTCCGCACATGCCCTGAGAACACGACCAGGGATGTTGTCTGGTCCAGCAGCCTTGTGCGCGCTGATCCGGCTCAGTGCCTTGCAGACATCTGTGGTGGAGAGTGTGATTGGTGGGTCAGCTGAGGGTTTGAGCTTGGTGGCAGTTTCTCTGTTGTCTCTTTCAAAGCGAGCATAAAAGTAATTTAGCTTGTTCAGGAAGTTGACATCAGTGGCTGCGGGGGTGGAGTGGGTGGGTTTGTAGTCACTGATGGCCTGAATGCCCTGCCACATGCGTCGAGGGTCAGAGTTGGAAAAGTGTCCCTCTATCTTTAGCTTGTAGCAGTGCTTGGCCTGTTTGATGCCCCTCTTCAGGTTTGCTCTGGATGTACTGTAGGCTTGTGCATCTCCTGATCTAAAGGCAGTATTGCTCGACTTCAGTAGGAGTCGCACTTCCCTGTTCATCCATGCCTTTTGATTTGGGTATGTGGTGATCTGTTTCTGGGTTGTAACACTGTCAATGGTGGTATTGATATGATCCAGTACAGAGGAGGTGTAGGAGTCAATGTCTGTGTGAGCGCCACTGGTGGCTTGAGAAGCAAACACACTCCAGTCTGTGTGTAGAAACCTTTTCTGGAGTGTGGAATCAACCCCTGCAGGCCACACCTTGATGGTCTTCACTGATGGCTTCACACGGTTGATGAGGGGTGCATATTTGGGGGTGAGGAACAAAGACAGGTGATCTGACTGTCCCAGGTGGGGGAGGGGTGTCGCAACGTAAGCGCCAGCCATGTTTGTGTAAACATGGTCTAAGGTTTTGTTTCCTCTGGTGTGGCAGGAAACATGCTGGTGAAACTTGGGTAGCACTGACTTTAAGTTTGAGTGATTAAAGTCACCTGCAACAATAAAACCAGCTTCCAGGTGATCAGTCTGTTGTTTACTGATGGCTGCGTGAAGTTCTTTCATAGCAAGCTTGGCATCAGCATATGGGGGAATATAGGCTGCAGTTATAATGGTGGAAGTGAACTCCCGCGGTAGATAAAACGGTCTACATTTAACCATGAGAAACTCAAGGTTAGCTGAACAATGACTCCCAACAATAGCAGAGTTTGTGCACCAAGCTTTGTTAATGTAAATGCACAATCCACCACCTCTGATCTTACCAAAGCCATCTAATGTTTTATCCGCCCGGAGCGTGTGGCATCCCGCTAGCTCAATAGCGGTGTCCGGTATTCCGCTGTTTAACCAGGTTTCCGTGAAGATTAGGAAGTTACAGGTCAAAAGTTTCTTGCTGTGTGTGATGCTGAGTCGAATCTCCTCCATTTTGTTCACTAGCGACCGTACATTGGCAAGGAAAATGCTGGGTAAAGAGAGCCGATGTGGGGTTAGCCTTAGCTTTAGCCTTAGCTTAGCTCTTAGTCCTCCGCGCTTCCCCCGCCTTTGTTTACGGTTTCGACGCCGCCTGCGAGCACTTCCGCCCGGCCGGGTAGAGTGCATAGCCTCGGGTGTCCTAGCGATCTCAGGAAGGAGTTGAAGATTGTCCATAAAACTGTCGGAAATTCGCAAACCAGTATCCAAAATCTCACCACGGGTGTACGATGTTAAGGCTAAACTGTTCTGCACGAACAGACCCGAGATGAGCAAGAAAAATACCGCAAAATTGCAGAATCTTATTATTAGCCTAATTGGGTGGGCAGAAAGCTATGCCATAATCAGAAATAATATATTTGTTTGGCAAAGTAATACTACAACTAAGAAACTAATGTGTACAAAGTTGCACAAGTCAGGATTAGTCTAAAAATGCGTGTTAAACTCACAGCACACGCAGTGATGAAGCGCAGCATTCAGAAACGCTCCGAGACGCCAGTCATGAGCTGCTTGCGTTAACACTGCGCATTGCTTAACTAGTCTATTAACTATAAGTTAAAGAAAAGTAGACAGTTCAAGCTTTCTATACACATATTTCTCATGTCTATGAGGCAGTAGCTGCTGAGTTTCGTTTATTTATGAGACGCACTCCAGCTCATGTGCAATGCATGTGATCGCTCCTGCGCGACTTCATCTCACCCTTATAATCTGCTATCACTCTATTTGCTTGTTATTTATTAAATCCAAGCAATTGGCTGACGAAACCTTTATTAAAATTAAAATACAATTTATAGAAAACGAAATTCATTTTAAAGAAGGACTTCATACAAAACGAAAATTAATATTAACCAAATATAATAACCACGGTTCATGAGCGCACACCTGCATAGAGCGGATTATAGAGCTGAGCGTCACACCGCTCCACTTCACTCATTACAGGCTCGTTCTCAGAACGCCCACGTATTAAAAAATGGTCGGGGTTAAATCGGGCTCGGGCTCATAATTACAGTTAATGTTTTGGGCCGGGCCGGGCCGGGCTCGGACACAACGTGCACGGGCTCGGGTAGGGTCGGGCTTGATTTTTGATTTTTAGGTCATTACTACTAACGCTTGTTTGGTAATCAAAATATCCTGGATTCCATATCGTTTTGATCAAAATGAATAAATAAATGCACTTTGTGTACAAATTAAGGAATCAATTTATTTTATTTTGTTTCTACCAGTAATCTCCACTACAGCAAGGCGATTTTTCCATGATTACTCCATTAATATGCTTACACACACATCATCATGCGCACGCACACATTCGCACACATACACGCATACACTCTCTCTCTCTCTCTCTGTTTCCATTACCCATCAAATTGCGCTAATTGAAATTGCGAATTGAAAATACGGCCAATGGAAACGCGTCAATTTCGCAAAAACTCCCATATATCACAAAAAAAGTTTTTACGTTCGCATGTGGTGGTTTTTCAGGCAATTCGAAAAAGGACATTTTCGCAAAACTGCAATGGAAACAGTTTTTTCGCATTTACAGGTCACCTGGATTGCTCCCACATAGGGCCTACATATTTTTTCCCACTCAAGTATGTCTAATAAGGACATATTAATAAAGACATGTTAAGACGACATATATTTTCTCCTAAGTGGCGAAACTTTATAATGACGGACCCGGTGCAGCCACAAATATCATAACCATCTATAGGCCTACTGTAATTAAGACATATATTCAAGAAATTTATTTTAACAGAAAGATGCTATAGTTTCAGCCTTGCTCAAAGACTGAGGAAACAGCTCAGTTCCCACAAGTCAATCCATTCCCGACGATCTTTGCTTCTTATTTATTAAATATACAGCCAAATAGTTGATTAAACATTGCTCAAAATTAAAATACAATTTATACAAAACGAAATTAATTTTAAAGAAAGACTTTCTAGAAAACACCTCAATGAAGTGCACAAAATCCACGTCTCCAGACATATGCGCATCTGATTATGTGCCTTACTTATGCTGCTCACTTTTCATAATCAACATATGAAATTTGGCTAGACGATGTCCACCCTGGTCCAGAAACACCATTGACCCGGATTTGGTCTGGAACTGTTCTTCCCCGGAGGAGGGCCGGGTGGAAAACCATTAGTAATTCTGTTCCGCCACTGATGTTAAAAACAGCCAGTGGTACCCAAATAAAAAAGAGCAGTTCCAATACCTCTGGGTCTCGGTCAGGAATGGCAGTGTGTGACGCTACAAAGCCTCGCCGCTTTCATTCCGCTCCCCACAAGAGGGCGAGAATGGCAGTGTGTGACGCTACAAAGCCTCGCCACTCTCATTCCCCTCTTCTCAGCGGTGCGTGGACAACAGTGCACGACGCTATGCCTCGCCACTCTTGTTCCCCGCTGAGGAAGGAGGTGAGGCAGACCGTGCGCAACACCACAAAGCCTTGCTACGCTCAGCCCCTCCTTCATTTGGGAGTGCGCTTGGCGGTGGTCGACGCTCCCATGCCTCGCCACCCTCAGACGCCTCTCCCTTCGCCAGCAGGGGGCGCCGGCTGTGGGAACGCACTCAAGCAGCCTCCCCACACTCGCACGCCCCCTCTGCGGACGCAGGTAAGTGTTGCACAGCACACTCAGATCCCACTTCGGGCCGCTCCCATGCCGTCCGAGTCGGATCCCTGCATTCCGCGTCGCTGCCCCGCTGCGGGTACGTCTGTGGTTAATCCCCTTGCTCGTGTCTGGAAGCCTGGCTAGAGCTTCCAGCCCATCTCGGGGCCGTACCATCAGACTCGGCTATGCGATTCAGTTCGCCCGGCGTCCCCCTAAGTTTGTGGGCGTTCACTTCCCAGTAGCGAAGGAGAACGCCCCCGTGCTCCGGGCGGAGATCGCAGTCCTACTGGTGAAGGACGCGATGGAGCCGGTCCCTCCAGCCGATATGAGGTCCGGGTTCTACAGCCCGTACTTCATTGTACCCAAGAAAGGCGGTGGGTTACGACCGATCTTGGACCTGCGATTCCTGAACCAGTCCCTTCACAGGCTGCCGTTCAGAATGCTAACGCAGAAGCGCATCTTCAGGTGCGTCTGTCCCCAAGATTGGTTTGCAGCGATCGACCTGAAGGACGCGTACTTTCATTCTCGATTCCCCTCGACCGGCCCTTTATGCGCTTCGCGTTCGAGGGACGGGCATGTCAGTACCGCGTCTTGCCCTTCGGCCTGTCCCTGTCGCCCCCGCGTCTTTACGAAGGTTGCAGAGGTGGCCATTGCTCCCATGAGAGAGCATGGTGTTCGCGTTCTCAACTGCCTCGACGACTGGCTGATCCTTGCCCAGTCGCGAGAGCAGTTGTGTGAACACAGGGACAAGGTGCTCGGTCACCTCAGCCAGTTGGGACTTCGGGTCAACTGGGAGAAGAGCAAACTCTGTCCCACACAGAGGATCTTTTTTCTCGGTGTGGAGATAGACTCGGTCGCCATGATGACAGCGCGCCTCACAGAGGAGTGCGTCCAGTCAGTGTTGAACTGCTTGAATTCATTCAAAGGCAGGACAGCGGTACCACTGAAACATTTTCAGAGGCTTCTGGGGCATATGGCATCCGCAGCCGCAGTAACGCCGCTGGGATTTCTTCATATGAGACCGCTTCAACGCTGGCTACACGACCGAGTCCTGAGATGGGCGTGGCGCAGCGGTCCCTCCGTGTCCAAGTGACTCCGAGGTGCCGCAACCTCCAGCCCGTGGTCGGACCCTTCGTTTCTACGGGCGGGAATTCCCCTAGAACAAGTGTCCAGGCATTCTGTTGTCTCCACGGATGCCTCATCCACCGGCTGGGGTGCCACGTACAACGGGCTTGCAGTTTCGGGTCTGTGGACGGGGCCTCAACTGCAATGGCATATCAATTGCCTCGAGTTGTTAGCAGTTCGTCTTGCACTCAGCCGCTTCAAAGTTCCGCTCAGGTTGTGTGTTGGTTTGTGCAACCCTGGACCTGGTCTCCAGCAACTGCAAAACATGACAGTAAATTAACCACTAAAACTCAGAGAGGAGTATAGTAACATTCTGGAGGGAAAACTGCTTAACCACTTTCTTAACTTACCCGTCTCTTTCTCTGACGGTTCTGTGTGATGTTCTTCATAGTGTTTCTTTTCTGGGCCTTTTCAGACTTAGCCAAAGAATACTTCCTCAGCAAAGTCTCACAAAATAAAATACATCTCGCAACCTGAATAAATGCCGAATAAATCATGAATAATATATGTAATGCCAATAAAAGTAAGTAAACAGAGGACATTAAAATAATAACAACATTTTTAAGATTACCCTTTACACATTCAGAGTCAACATCTGTAAAAGTTGTCCTTAATTCTTCAGGATCGTGGATCCCAAAACTTACTGACATGGACTTGCAAAACATACTCACCAGGCCCATACAAAAACTTCACAGTAGAGCCAAAATCCTGGTTTGCCTATAATTCTTCAGAGTCCAAGGATGGTGGTTTCCTGTCCTCTCTGCTGAACAAGTGTACATGATCTCAGATTACTCATTCCAAAACTCCTTTACATTTTATGACAAGCTTGATCTTAAAACTAGCTGACAGTAGGGATGGGCATTATGACCATATTATTCTACATACATGAGACATTTTATTTCACAATAACGATATCACAATATATTTATTTTATTTTGATAGATATTTTATTAAAATGCTACAGAATAATACTGCTTTAAAAGTCTTCACTGTATGCTATTCTATGAATTAATATCACTGGATTCTTAAAGAAGCAGAAGGTCTTCTCTATTCTTTTGTTGTTTGATTAAAATTATGACAGACAGCAGTTTATTAATCTGCTGCCCCTTTAAGAACGGATGAACATAATGACACGCATCCGGGTTTCCCCACGTTAACTTGAACTGTTTGACTTTACTTTAGACATAACTGACTGTTTAAATCAAGTGAATACCTCACATGACAAGGTTTCTGAGATAACTGTGTGCATTTTACAGAAACATAATTGATTTCGGGATCGCATGCTGTCTGAGAGTGGCTTATTTTAACACATGCATGTCCCACTCATTATTCTACATTCATGCATGTTTCTTTGTCAAAATGTCAAAAACGTTAAACGTTAACCCTCCAACGGCAACGGGTGTATTTTCAAATTTGATCGGTAGAAGGCGTGCACAGTTGTCATTGGCCAGATTTCTGGATGACGTTAGATTGACCAATCACGCTCAAAAGAACATGGAAAATAGCCTTGCAACTATAGAAATAACTTGTTTTAAACTACAGTTAGAAGATGTGTATATTTATTTTTATTTGCTGTTATATTTAATTAATTGGTCAAGTGGTGTTTTGTGGTGTGGGCAGAGGCCTGAAAGTTTCAACCTGGAGAGCAGTGCAGATTTGTACTCTTTAAAACCAATTATTGTTTGATATTTAGTTTGCTTTATAGTTTATTATATTTGTATCCAGAATTACAGTTTGAATGTAAAATTACACCTAAACTGTAAAACAGAAAATTAAAGTAAAATATCTTAATTAGTATCTTAACAGTGTTTTCAATAAAACTTTTAATGTAAATTTCTTTAAAGTTTTGAACTTTATTTTACTTAAGATATTTTACTTTAATTTTACGGTATTTGTTTTGCAGCTGTAGCTGCCAGTCATTTGACCGTTTTTTTAGGTTTTTATTTTTTACAGTGTAAATATAAAACTAATAAGATTTACTTTAAAATTACAAAGAATAATGTTAAATTGTTAGTATGGACATAAACCTTTAATATAATGAGCTAAATATTTTATTACAGATTATTTCTGTCATTTTACATACATTTGTATGTAATTTATGAAAACAGAAAAAATACTGTATAAATAATACAGTGATTTTCATGTATAAAAAATTGAATTACTCTAATTTGTCATTAATGATAAAATAAAGGTGAAGTTCTTAATTTACAGACATTGTTTGTAATTTTACATAAATTTGTATGTAATTTATGAAAACAGAAAAATACTGTATAAATAATAGGTTAATTTCCCTGTATAAAAATTGAGAATTAGGCTACTGTAATTTGTCATTAATGATAAAATAATAGTCAAGTTGTTAATTTACAGATATTGTTTGTAATTTTACATGAATTTCTATGTTATTTTTGATTTTTTTTTTACAGTGTAACCTTATTGGTTGCACCTCCATTGCGTCACCTCATCTATTGTGAGTGGTGGATTTCAAACCTCAAAACGCCCCTTTTTTGCATCTTGTTAAAGTTAAGAATCTTGGAGTGACACTTTTTGTGAACAGTTGCAGAGCTGAAAGATCTGCTTGTGTTTCTGTGTTTCTTGAGCAAGTGAATCTCCCCTCTTTTTTATTCCATATTTTTATTTTGAGCATATCAGTTTTTAGTGTTTTTAAAACAAACTTTTGTATATTCCACATTTCATCTCCTTTTTATTTAATGCTATTATTGCCTAAAATGTGTAAAACTTTGCAAAAATAGTTTGGGGATAGTCTAAAATGTTTGGTTAATTATCCTTTGTTAATTCCATTACATTTCTTTGTTTATTTCATTACATATTCAGATTTTTTTGTGAACGTATATGTTCAGACAGGGTGTTTATTTTGTACTGTTTTTATAAAAAATATTTGATTAAGAGACTCTTTTCATGCAGCGGTTTTAAGGCCCTGACACACCATTCTGATGGTTTTGCCCAGACCCAGCAACGTGAACCAACCCCACGGTCGGCTTTAGTCATTGCTAGTTCAGTTTAGTGTTTCAGGGCCTTAAGAATTTATTTTTCTTTACAAAAAGCTTGTTTGCTGTAGCCTACAGTAGACCAGAGATAATTCTCAATCCTGAAGTCCTCCCTCTGAGAGCAGTCAGCACAAGTGTCAGTCATTAACATATGAAAGGTCTTCTTCACACCTAACAGTCTTCAGTCCTAGCACACCCAGCAGTGTTTCAGCTGTATATGTCCGTGAAACTTCACGGATTCCTCTATACGGCCGCATATGTGAGGTTTCCGGGTTTTTCTGGAAATATACTGTTCCGTGTTACTCTGATCCGCTTTTTCCCACATACATCCAGTAAACATCAAATTACACAGGAGTATACCATGCCCGGATATTGCCGGATTTCAGTGTTTTCATGCAGTGAACATTTCAAGTGTCTAGTTTAAAATAAGACCAGATTTATGAATATAGACCATAGGGTTTAAGAGCTGCAGACATTTTCATTTGGGTATGTCGTTTTCAGAAAAATCTCAAAAATAGGGGCGCAGGTTAAGAGTTTAAAGTAATTTCTCATTTCAGGTGTTACTCTGTGGGATAAGACGTCACTTAGTGAAAATTTGGACACCCGTCTAAAGCCCATGACAGATTTGAAGTTCAGTAGCTCCGACTCTCTCTCTAGTAAGGCCAGTCTCCTGGGTGTAAGTACTTCCCTGAAGGCCAGCTTCTTAGGAGGGCTGGTGGAGGTGGGAGGATCTGCCAAGTTTCTGAATCACCTACCCTCAGGTGTTTTACCAGAAAACTGCAACTCATGTGGTCACGGCTGTACTGTACGGAGCTCAGGCCGTCATGGTGTTTGATCGTACATGTTCAGAAGAGGAAAACAAGCAGGACATTGAGGGAGAACTGAATGTCATGGTCAAGAGCATCCCTGGGTTTTATATTGAGGGAAAAGGAGCTGTAGAAATGACAGATAGTGAGAAGCAAAAGGCTGAGAGCATTGCTTGCACATTTCATGGTGACTTCCACCTTGATCAGAACCCCACCACTTACACAGAGGCTGTAGACGTGTACAAGAAGCTCCCCGCTATCCTGAAGGAGAAACCACAGAATGCCGTTCCAATCAAAGTCTGGCTCTATCCTCTTTCTCTACTGGATTCAAAAGCAGCTCAGCTGAAGAGAGAAATCACCACACGTCTGGTTTCCAACACTGATGATATAATGGAGGAGCTGGGAGAAGTAGAGAGGACATACAACGACCTCTCCAGAAAAACCCTGGTGAATGTTTTCAGTGACATCAAAGAGAGGCTGCATTCATTTCAGAGCTCATTTAGCATTTACAAAACAATGCTCATGAAAGCAGTGGCCAGGGTCTTGCCTGCTATATGAGGAGGAGAGATGGAGGAGAAGTCGCTGGAAGACGTCCTGAAGATCCACTACAGCTCCCCTTTTAAAGCTGACAGGATTAACCAGTGGTTAGGTTATGTAAAGTCTGAACTTGACCTCTTGAGTTCTCACACCATGACGCTGGACAAACTGAAACTAAAGATCAAATCTGAAGACTTAAACCATTTCAACTCCATCCTCTTTGATCCTGATATTGATGTTGTGGTGTGCTTGACCTTCACATCTCTGAAGTATGAAGACCCGTATCTTTCAACCCTGAAGGAGTTTCTGGAATCTGACAAGTTTAAAGAGCTAGATGGTGGAAATAAACTGTGTTCTAGCATGACTGATCCCTCAGAAGAGTGGTTCAACAAACCTGCTGTCATCTCAAAGATGAGAGAGACCTTAACTCTTTTCAGAAGTTTTTCAGAGGCTAATAAAGATGAAGAGAGATTCCGATTCATTATGTCTGCCATCTCCGATCCATCCAGTCCAGGCTCCTCCATCGGTCTGTATGAAAAAGGGAAGCTGACAGACACTCAGTTCCAGCCCGTGTCAAAGCCTCCCCCTCCAGAAGTGAAGGATGTCCTGGGGCGCAGTGTGTCCCTGAAACTGCAGAAGTCCCCGACTGGAGAAACTGTGCAGTACAGAGTGGAGTACCAGCAGGTGAACGAGGAACAGTGGCATGTCAAAGACAAACCTGATGCAGACTTTACTCTGACTGGATTGGAGTTTGGACAGCAGTACCTGATCCGCTACAGGATAGTGGGTAAAGTGGGAGTGAGTGAAGCCAGCGACACTTCAGGTAAGTGTCATATGCACATTTCTTTGCATTAATCTTTATCTTTTAAAAATATATTTAATTTGCTTCAATCACACAGTCGATGTTTATATTGACAACCATATTTCCTCACAGGTCTGGCTATTAATAACGTTGTAAAGTGTTTCCCATTTGACTGTATATACTGTATGAACATATTATTTCCTTTATTACAAATAGACCTTAAAGACGCAGAGTATATTATGTATTCAATATCAAATGTAGACTACTGTACTTAAATCATATAGAATTCATAATACAAAGCCTTGAACAAGTGAAACACAAAATAAAAGGGTTATAAATGTATCATTCATATATTTCGACATCACTATAGAATATTTGTACGTCTGTGTTTGTGGAACTAATGGTCACTTTTATTTGTACACACTACTTCATTATAGAGAAAACAATAAATTAATAATATAATCAGAAGCTATGACAAAAATATACATTAAATTAGGTGAGTGGATAGTTAAAAAAAAATGCAATTACAAAAAGTAGTTCTTGAAAAAAAATCTTTGGACTAATTTTATAAAATTTAAACATGTTAATGAAAAGGTACAAATTACTTTGTGTTCTTATTAAATACATTTATGAAAAACAATTTATATTTAATTTTTAATTTATATTTATATATGAATATAAATAATTATATGGGCCTACACAAATAATATAAAATTACAAGATGTATAATTTATTGTAAACGTAATGTGCAGCCCTGTAAAGGGACAACAAATATATGATAGATACGTGAGAACAAGAATTTTTTTAAATAATCTTTCAGTGCACAAAACTATGAAAATATATGAAACGCTTCATATCGCGTGTAGAATGATGCGCTTACAGCAACATGGAGTCAGAGTGCGCGAGTGCGCATTGAAAAGTTCACGGCATAAAGAGAAGATGAGCGTTGAGAGTGCACAAATCCTAGTCTATTTTGTATATCTGTCCAAAAGTTCACTGATTATTTGTTTCTTCACAGTTTTAAATTCTGATTATTGTGCGTGTGATGCTAATTAATAGTCCTTGTGTTGTCACCCGGTAGAGTACCAACATCATTCAGAAACCGCTAGATAAACTCCAGGAAGATGAGGAAATTATTTTATTTACAGATCAAGTATTATAACGGGAATATGTCATCTTGGAGTGAGTTTTACCGTGCTGCTGCTGACTAACCGAACGCGACGCACAGTTTGAATGCTGAACGGAGAATGATTGACAGCTATGGAATGGAATATTTATATATGGAATGGCTTTAGATGACTTTGTAGCCTACTAGCAAATGTGACAATATATATTTCTGATGATTATTTAATTATCACGACATGCCTAATCTGAGCAAGTGCCTGACTGTCTTGAGTTTTGTCGACAGAAGGAGGCGGCACGAAACTTGACGGAGCCGGCCGCCTCGTAATCTTTATGCAGGAAAAACCCTGCTGGTACTTGGAGAGCCAAATATTTGCCAAGGTGGTATAATAAGTTTGAGAACCACTGCTATAGGCAAAGCATCACTACTGTTCTCTTGCATACTTACGTTGGCATTAATGCTATTTAAACTTAGAGTTATTACTCTTCTGAAAGTGAAATGTAACTAAAGGTTTAAAGCTAGAACCATCAAACTCAGACTAGATCTTCAGACGGTTCTGACTTGGGTTGCTAGTAACTGATCTGACTCACAGTTTTCCTAAAAATGATAATTAATACTCATAAAAATCCCACAGACTTCATGTTTTCACACAAATGTTCATAATTAACAGTATACTTATAATATAGTGTAATTACATGATTGAGACATTTATTGATCAATCAGTGTCTCTTTGAAAACACTAATGCTGCGTTCACACCAGACGCGAACAGAATAGAATAGTGATTTCTACGTTAAGTCAATGGAAAGGCGTGTTGACGCGAGTCTGGAGGTCCTGCGGCGCGATGGACACGATTCCGCCTCATTCACGCATCCAGTTCGCGCAAATTATGCGAATTGAGCGTCTTGCGCGATACGCGCGAGTGGTGCTTTTTTTGCATCCACGCGTTTGAAGCGAATTCGCGTCTGACGCTTGAGTTGAAAAATCTGAACTTTGGCGTCAATTTGCACCACGTTAACCAATCAGGAGCCTGCTTGCTGCTGTCACGTGGTAAAGTGACGTGATGAGAAACCTGCATAATTTAAAAATACTACTATTGTGTCACAAAATTTAGTTTTAAGACTTTTCCAGGTGATAATGTAGTTGTTTCAAGCTCAAATATGTGGTTTATTTATAAAGAGAATGCCTATTTAAAAAAAAAAGCGTTTTTGGAGTTGTGAGCTCCAGTGGATCAGCGGCTCTCAGCGCTCGTTAACCCCGGCGAGAGCAGCCTTTCCTCGGCCAGTCCTTCTGCCGTCTGCTGCTGGCTCGGATGTCTCTGTAGTGGTTAAACATGACATCTTCATGAATAACATCATTATTCATCTTGTGTAGAAGTAATGGGCGATATTTGGTCTCATTAATCTATTGCTGTCTGCCAAATCATTTTGACTGAGGGCAAAATGAAGTTCCCTTTCAAAAGCTACACTCAATGCTGCATAAGCTTATGCAAATGAGAATGTCTTTGACATAACCAGCTGTGAAAATAGTGTGAAAACACGTCAATGAAATTGACCCGGAGGTATTTATAGCCTCGGCCGGTGACGTCATAGGCGCACCTGCTGCACGAGGCTATAAATAGATGAGCTTCAGCTGGAGCAAACCAGGTCTTTTTGTTTTCAGACCAACTCTGTGTTATGGTGTGTTACAAAGTCTCTGAAAAAAAAAAAAAATCTCTCTCTCTCTTTCAAGACTCAACTTGAGATCTTTGTTAGGAGTTAGTTTTCAACATGGCAGTGTGCAGATTTTTCTCTCTCTTTCTCATCTCTGTTACAAAGAAACATTAGTGGAAAGAGTTCTAGTTAAATCTAATCAGTTGGAAACGAGTCAGCAGAGTAAAACGCTGTATATCCATGTTCTCTTTCAAATAGAACTGGATGTGCACGTTTATTGCTGTGTGTGTTTGGGGAAGAGCATGCGGTCGCTGCATTCAGTCAGACGAGTGCGAGCATTGCAAGCCTTTACAGTTAGAATGCTTTATGCTCGTCTGGGCTACTTTCAGTCCGCACCAGTTTTCGGAGCTCTCGAATGGGTTTGCTGACGAGCAAGAGACGGGTCCGTCCCTTTCGCTTGCTCGCTCACCAAATGCATGTTTCCCCGCGTGATCCCGAAGCGCGCTCCGGCGTTTCTTCGGCTCGCACGGGGAATGATGATGAATCTCTGGGTCCGCGGACCTCGAGCAGCCGCCTGCGATCGTTCCTCACATGATGGTGAATCCATACGAGGAATTTATCGAGGTGTTTGTTCGCGCGGTGGCCAGGGCAGTTTGTCTGGTACCGTGAATGAGAGATCCCCGAACGCAGTGAGCTTGAGGTTTCTGTCTAGAAAGCATTTACTTCACGTGTTTTTGTACCCTTGACTTCGACATTTTCGACTATCATGGGTGCGAAATCGCGTGGATATGTGAGAATACCCCAGGTGGGAGACGCTCACGACCTATCTCTCGCCTGGGTCTGCATTTTCATTAAAGAGACATACCTCCCCATAAAGCCATGTAGAAAATAAACGTCGGCTGTCATGGGCAAAGCTTATATATATGAATTATATATTGTATATTATTTTATATGGAATATATATATATATAATATATTATTTTATATGGAATATATATATTGTATATGATTTATATAAGAATAATAAATATAAAGGGACAGGCTGGTGCTGCGCTGCACACTATGGCTGTCTTGCAAGCATATCAGGCTGACCTTCTGAAGGATTTGAGTGGTTCATTTGGTGACTCAGTTAACTCTGTAGTGGCCAGATTTAAAGGAGTGGAAGAAACATGAAGTGTTCACTCAGTTTCTTCCTCAATGCACTCAAGGGGAGGGGCTATCAGCCACACAACCTCTCTTCAGTCCTTCAAGATTTAGGGGGGTAATTAGCAGAGTGTGGCGAGTCGTGCTCTCCCTCGTAAAGACTGGAGACCGGCTCGTCATCCTCAACAACCTCCCAGGGCAGACCTCGGGACTGTCATCAATATAAGAAGTCCAGTGGTCTGGTGCCCAGTCTGCCCCCACGGGACAGGGCGTGTCAAACATTTGCTCGCCCCACCCCGTTATCCTCAAAACTACTCCATCCCCGCCGCCTCTGGTGATTCGGGGGGGCAGTGGTTTCCAGTGAAATGTTAGACGTTCAGTGTTTAAATCCTGCTATCATCCAGGACATAGAACGTCTAACATCCCCTCAACAGGAAGTGTTAAAATTGTCACTCTCAGAGTCTCAGGCAGCGTGTGAACTTCTGCCAGGCGTTTCTGCATGGGTGTTAAGCACAGTAAAAATTAGTAAACTAATTTATTTGTCATCCTCCTTGTTTGAACGGCGTGGTCTCCACTTCCGTGAAGGCGGAGTTGGCGTTCGTACTGTCACAAGTGACAGCAGTTACTTCCTGGTCCCCAGTAGGGTGGGGGGGGGTCTAATCTCAGATCTTCGAGTCTTAAACCGTGAAGCAGTTAAAGTACTCAAGGTCAAGATGTTACAGTGAAGGCGGTCGTGTCGCATATTCAACATTGTGATTGGATTCGCCACGATTGATCCGAAGGACGCATGTATTCGCATATAAAGTCTGCCACAACACAGGAAGTTCCTGAGGTTCGCTCTTGGGGGCAAAAGCGTACCAATTTCGGGTCTTCCATTTGGCTAGCCTTGTAACCGCACATAAACAAAATGTATGGATGTATTACCGGCTCCATTGGGATTCCGGGGCATTCAAATTTTGAATTACAAAGGCGATTGCTAAAATTAGCACAATCACATGAGATGGTGCTTCAACACAGTGTGTTGGCTCATCTAGTTTCTCTAGGGTTGAGACTCAACACCAAGAAAAGTGTTCTTTCTCCTGCCCAGAGAACGACTTATCTAGGGTTTGTTCGGTTTTTGGTCACAAGGTGGGCACAATGGTTTCCCGCTTGAATCAAGACCATTCAGTATTCCCTGAGCAAAGTCAGGCTAGACCAAGATCTTACTGATCATCAGCACCAGAGTGTTAGGTCTAATGGCATCAGCATCCACGGGTTTCCCTTTGGGGTTGTTGCACATAAGACCGTTTCAGTTATGGCTCAAAACCAGAGGACTTAGGGCCAATCCTCAGGCAAATAAAGTGGCGCGCCATGTGGCTTCGTACACTAACTATGTGGTTCAGACCCCGGTTTTTGCCTTGGGTCCCACTCTAGGCGTACCTTGTCGTCGCAAGTTGCTAACGACGGACGCTTCCCTGACGGGCTGGGGTGCGGCCTTAAGTGGTCATCCAGCCCAACGGGAATGGGAGGGTCATCAACTCAGTTGGCACATCAACTGCCTCGAGTTGACGGCTGTATTTCTGGCCCTGAAATACTTTCTCCCCCAATTGAGGGGCTGTCATGTCCTAGTGCGGGTGTACAGTACAGCTAAATATCTCATATATAATCACCAGGGGGGTCTGTGCTCACGCTATCAGAATAGCGAGACAGATTTTTCTCTGGGCTCAGAACAAGTTCCTGTCACTCGAGCAGTGTACATTCAAGGGCGGTTGAATGTGGGAGCAGATTTACTGTCCAGACAGAGTTACAGATGGGGGGGTGGAAACTCCACCCAGAAGTACTCAAGCAGATCTGGATCAGATTTTACAGAGCTGACCACAGGGAGTGGACCTCTTTGCCTCTTCTCAGACAGCGCAATGTCCCTGCTTCTCTCTGTCACCCAGCCCCGCTGGGTCTGGATGTGATGGTTCATACATGGCCCAAAATGTGTCTGTATGCCCTCCTTCCAGTCGCTCTGCTCCTGGGAGTTCTAGCCGGGGTTCGCCAACAAGGGTCTTGCTTCTTATCGATAGCGCTGCGTTGGTCGAACAGGGTTTGGTTCTCGGAGATAGTGTCTCTCCTCAACGGCTCGCCTTGGGCGATTCCGGCGAGGAGGGACCTTCTGTCTCAGGCAGAGGGCACGATATTCCATTCCAGGCCCGACCTGTGGAACCTTCATGTTTGGCCCCTGAAGGGCACCAACTGAGGGACACGGGGCTTTCGCCTGCAGTTAGTGAGACCATCCTAAGTGCTAGAGCTTCCTCCACTCGGAAGTTTATGCTAATAAATGGGGTGTCTTTGAAAGGTGGTGTACGACACAATGTAGATTCAGTCACCCTCCACTCTCAGGGTTCATGTGGCCGCTCTTTCGGCTTGCCACGCCTTGGTGGATGGGGTGCCGCTCGGGAGACATCCTCTACTCGCTCGCTTCATTCGTGGGGTAGGCGGTTGAAGCCACCTGTTCGAACCAAGATCCGTTCATGGGACTTAGCTTTAGTCTTCGAGGGTCTGGTTGAGACCCCCTTTGAAACATTAGCTTGCCCCTCCACTCTCAGGGTTTATGTGGCCGCCCTTTTGGCTTGCCATGCCCTGGTGGATGGGGTGCCGCTTGGGAGGCATCTTCTGCCTGCTCACTTTGTTGTGCCAGGCAGTTGTGGCCTCCATTAAGAGCCAAGATCCCTTCATGGGACTTAGTTTTAGCCCTCGAGGGTCTGGTTGAGACCCCCTTTGAACCTCTAGAATCAGCGTATGACGAACTTCTGACTCTAAAGATGGTTTTTCTTATGGCTATAACTTCTCTGAAAAGAATTGGGGACATGCAGGCTCTGTCAATATCGCCATCCTGCTTAGACTTTGCCCCAGGTTTGGTGAAAGTGATTTTGCATCCCCACCCTGACTACCTGCCTAAGGTTCCTTTGTCGACTGTACATCCTGTCACTCTTGAAACCTTCTGTCCTCTGCCGTTCACAACGCCGGATCAGGAGAAACTTCATAGACTGTGTCCAGTCCATGCTCTTCAGGCCTACGTCCACCGCACTAGCCAGTGGCGTAAGTCAGAGCAACTGTTTGTTTGCCATGGGGGCCGTAACAGAGGTTCTGCCACCATCAAACAATGTCACATTGAGTCAGGGATGCTACTGCTCTTGCCTATGAGGTGCGCGGTCAAGCTTCGCCTATAGGATTAAGGGCTCACTCCACCAGGGGAGTCGCCTCTTCTACTGTGTTAGCAAGGGGTGCTCCCTTACAAAGTGTTTGTGATGCGGCAGGTTGGTCCTCTCCGCACACATTCTTAAGACTTTATAGCTTGGATGCTCATGCCACTCTGGGCTCTCATGTCCTTGAGTCGACATCACAGGCTAATGCCTGAGGCTTCTTGCGTTCTTGTGCACACCTACACAACCGTAAGGGGTCCAGGCACCATCAAGCACGGCGGCGTGGGTATTCTCGTTCCCATTTGCATAAGCTTATGCAGCATTGAGTGTAGCTTTTGAAAGGGAACACTTGGGGTTACTTGACTGTAACCCTGTTCCCTGATAAAGCGGAACGAGATGCTGCATTGCTAGTGCTGATGATGCTTCAGGACTGGTCTTCAAACAAAGAAGATCTGGTTTGCTCCAGCTGAAGCTCATCTATTTATAGCCTCGTGCAGCAGGTGCGCCTATGACGTCACCGGCCGAGGCTATAAATACCTCCGGGTCAATTTCATTGACGTGTTTTCAATCTATTTTCACAGCTGGTTATGTCAAAGACATTCCCATTTGCATAAGCTTATGCAGCATCTCGTTCCGCTTTATCAGGGAACAGGGTTACAGTCAAGTAACCCCAAGTGTTTCATAACTTGATTTTTTTTTAGGATATTTAAATACACATGCAGTGAAGATAATTCAGGTAGTGCGCACATTAGAACCACATTTGTGTGGCTATTAATGGTTAATATATTTTTTAATGAAAATGAAAAGAGGCAGATGTGGTGTTTTATGACATATTTCTCCTGGAGCGCCTTGAACGCGATTTCTACGCGCATCTCTCGCTTTCAACGCTCGATTTCTACGCGCGTCCAATTCGCCGTGGACACGCGAATGGATTCAAAATGTTCAATCGTCAAGTGTTATGAAGCGATCCGGTTACTTTATGATGGACAAAGTGAAATCTGAGTCCTATTCCCTCTCCAGTCCAATCTGTGATCAGTTGATGATCTACAGAAGCCAAATCAAATATGGTGACATGTCAATAGTATCAAACCCTCAGTAGTGCTCGTGTCAGGATTTGGCCTCTGGAAACAGCAGGAACATTTCTCTAAATATCTTCTGTGTTTGAGGATGTGTTAGCAATGGATGCAGGATCATTTTCTCTAGTCATGATAATCACACTCTTCATGTCTGTTGATTTCCACAGACCCTGATCCCAATCCCAAGACCAGAGACGACTTCCTACACTGTAAGTCACTGAGAACACAAGCAGAGAAACTCATGAGTGTGTTCATGAGTGTGTTCATGTTCTTCCTGGAGAAGGGGAAAGAAAACATGACAGAAGAGTTTTAGAGTTGATCATGTGAATGATGATTAAACTGAACTGAGACACTGATGATATATTGAACATGAAGAGTTCAGATACATTAAAAGATCATATTCATAATCCCTCATTCTGATGTGTTTCTCTTCATCAGACTAACTTCGGCTGACTCTGGATAACAACATAGCACATAAACAGCTCCGTGTGTCTGAGGGGAACAGAGAGATTACTGGCGCTGGCATAGATCAGTCGTATCCTGGTCATTCTGACAGATTTGATTATTATGCTGTGGTGTTGTGTAGTGAGAGTGTGAGTGGACGCTCTTACTGGGAGATTGAGTGCAGTGGGGATTGTGTGTCTATATCAGTGTCATATCAGAGCATCAGCAGGAAGGGACAGGGTCATGAGTGTCGGTTTGGAGGTAATAATCAGTCCTGGAGTTTGTTCTGCTCTTCCTCCAGTTACTCATTCACACACAACAACATAGAGACTGCTCTCCCTGCAAAGCCCATCAGCTCTAGCTGTAATAGAGTAGGAGTGTATGTGGATCACAATGCAGGAACTCTGTCCTTCTACAGCGTCTCTGGAGACACAATGAGCCTCATCCACACCACATTCACTGAGCCGCTCTATCCTGGGATTGGGGTTTGGTCTTCTGGATCATCAGTGAAACTGATTTGATGAATCAGGATAGACTGATGAGAGATTCTACCCATAATGCTTTGAGCTCATGATAAATCAATGACAGTGAGTGTTATAGTCTCTTCATTACATTAATACTACAGCTGAACTTGTGTGTGTGTGTGTGTGTGTGTGTGTGTGTGTGTGTGTGTGTGTGTGTGTGTGTGTGTGTGTGTGTGTGTGTGTGTGTGTGTGTGTGTAATAAACCCTCATATAGACAGTGAGATCAGTGTGTGTGACGGTGTGTATCTGTGCTTTTCTCCAGCTCTGTTTGTGTTGATGATCAGCTTCATTTAGTTTGATCAAATGGTTTATAATTCATGTGTGTGTAATTGTGATTTGTTGCACATATTGTAATCCAGGTGTGTTTTAGGGGTTGAAGAACATTATTGTGTTTGTGCTGTTTTGTCTATTATTGTTTTTCTGCTGTAAACGCGTCTGGGCGTCAGAGACTGTAAGTCACAGAGATCTCAAGCTTGGAAATAATAAAAACCTTCTTCTCCTCGACTGTTTGATCACATTCACTGGAAACACAAGATAGGCAGAAACTGAGTGTGTTATGACTCTTTAATGATTGTAATGCTCTAGGTCATTAAAGCCACAGTTGTTCAATAACACAAGAATATGTAACGTATGGTATTTGGGCTGAAGACACAATAATTAACATGATAATAAAAAGACGGATGACTTTTCCATTCGCTGACATGACATGGTTAGATTCAGATGGAAATATCATATTGTCTTGGATTAATGCACATGGAAACGTGGGTGGAATGAGCCACGACAAGGAGATACTTTCACAACCTCTACTGAACTTCTTCTGACACAGATGTAAGTTACAGTTCACAGCACACTCGCCAACAGTGTGGCATTCATGAACACAGACTTTATATCAGTCGATACAGCTGATAGGTGCTCTTGCTCCGGCACAGAACGGCAGTTTTCCGACGTGCGATGAGCATGCGAGATACCTCTGAAAATCAACAACTAACGTAGTCCCGTAACCTCACGCTCTATACTAAAAGGTGCGTAACTGCGCAACCAATTAGTGACAAGAACAGTAGAGATAGCTGGAGGACTTAAAGGGCCAGGTTACTACAATATATTGAGTTCAAGCTTACAGATAAATACCATATTTATAATGAAACATATTTAACAGAAACATATGTTATATTTCAAGTCTCAATAACACACACCTGCTGGAAATGAAGATTACGTTTCAAATTAAGTGTTATGAAAAATCATCTATAGTTTTCATAATGATGTATTTCTGTTTTAGTATATCAGGTAATAAGTTTACGTCTTAGTCTTTCCTCCGGACTGTGAATTAAATGGGAATTAGATTAAATACAGTTCCGAACTCGGACTGCGTTCTAAGAAACTGTGGGGATAACGCCTCAGCGTGACAGCTGTCTGAAATCACTATCGAATCACGGTAATCCTATTGACCCGCAAAAGCCCATGATGTCTTCAACGTGCGACCAGGAAGTATATAAGTGCGCCTTGCAAACACAACATTCATATTTACGTCTGTCTGTAAGAGCGCTAAAGAATCAAGGTAAAGAGAATGAAACACACTCAGAAGGTGGAACGCTTTCAGAAGTGTGCAGACCCGTGCCCAAGATTTCTGTCGCCGGGTGACACACACGAGTTGTGCGTTATGTGTCTGGGAGAAGAGCACATGAGCGTTTTTCCTTAAGAATGCTCCGCTCTCGTCTGGCTCTCTTCTCGAGGGAAGAGGGGTCGGCATCTGGACCTCGTGGCTCGGGTCCCGCTCGTGCTGAGGCAGAGCGGCGACAAGCATCATAAGGGTCCCAGATGGAGCTCGCCGATCATCTGGAGAGGGGTATAAACCTCTCAGACTGTAGAGGAGGAACCTCTGGATTGTTCAGATAGGCCTTGAGGAGTAAGGGCTCGGAGAGCTTCATCCAACAAAGTGAAACAACTGAAATCAAGGGGGCATGGAAGAGCCCATATTCTGCCCGCATCCACTGACATCATCGGGCTAGTTTCGCTGTTTTGTGGGGATGGATGAGTATGGGTATGTGTCGATGCCTCCCATAGACAAGACATTTCCGAACTATCTGTTCTCTGGGCGGTCATCGCTAAGACAACTTCGCGGTTGAATGGCGGTGTTGCAGGCACACCAGGCCTTGTCTCTTCCAGAGTATGTTTCCTAGAGACTGACGCTCGAGCTTCAGATAGATCTATGCTTGTAGGCTGGCCCTCACCAGGGCCGCCTCGGTAGCTGGCCTAGGCTATACTAGGAATGACGGAGGCGCTTGGCTGAGGCATTGTCGCCTCTGGCCCTTCACTACGTGAATGTGGGTTTTAACTATCATCCCTAATGTCAGCCTCCTCTCATGATGAGAGTCGTTCGGCCAAGGCCCACCCCTTTTCTGCATTCTGGGGTAAGAAGAGTAATGCCGGTTGGTAAGGAAACCATTATGGCTCGGGTCGAGCGGAAATTTCATGTTGAAGTATGCCAGAGTATTGCCATGAGCTAAAGCCAAGTACACAAATGACAGGACAGGGCAGGGTGGCAAAGTTGTACTCCCCGTGCTTAAAGGGTTTATTTAATTTCAGCTGCTGAGTACACTGCTGTTGGCAATGTATCTAGGTACCAGGTGAAAAGAAGACTTGTTGGCAGCTAGTTTTCAGGTGGTAGGCCTCACCAGGCCACCCTGAAGGTGAGTTCCTGAGATTGGGCACTAAACAGCTGGTATGACTCTGACAGCTATGGATGGCATTGGGGTGAGTAAATTATCAGGATATTTTCATTTTGGGGTGAACTAATCCTTTAAAGACAACCCAGTAGCAACAAAACTGCTGTGAAAGATGGCATAATGAGCTATGGAAAAAAAGCAGGTGATTTCAATTTCGTTCTGTACCTTCAAATTATGCGCGTCATCTTTAGCCAGGCCTCTCTGTATAGTTTTGATTTTCCATGCCAAGAACCCAGTGCCACTCTCGCCATCATAGTAATGCAGAAAAAATACAGAAAGAGAAATCAAGCCAAGTCTTAAAGGGTTATTTCACGGAGGAGTAGCGCGCCGAAGTTTTGTCAAGGTGAATAGTAATCACGATTATCATGTTGCTAGCATGATGCAACGGATTCAGCTGTTTTCATATGGATTACATAAACAGATAATATTTGTTTTTTTATATAAATGACTTGATCTAAAAGTAGACATTCAAAGCTTTATAAAAGAGATATCTGTCGTGTCTGTGTGGCAAGTTTTCTCTGAGTTCTGAGCTAATTTTCAGACGAATTTCAGAGTGGACTTCACAGGGAGACCGACGGGAGAATGCACATCCTGTTTCTTTTCTTTATTTAGCGAAAAGCACAACATTTAGTTTTTATTGTGAGTCTACACAAATAAAAGTAGACACTTTAAGCTTTGTAAAGACATAAGCTTTGTTCATGTCTGTGAGGCCAACAATGACGGAGTATTTTAAGTTGTTTTACAGTGCCATGTGGAAAAAGCTTGGCTGGGCACTGATCTGATGGGAGGAAAAGAAAATTTGTCTCGTCTGAGTCCTTGCAAGTTGACTGAGTAAAGATGTGCTTGTGTTTCTGTCTTTTAAAGTCCATTAACCTACGCCCATCTTCCCTGATATGACCAATCGTTGGTGTGAATTTCAGGCGGGAGAGAGTTTCTTTGTTCGGACTTTATTACTCGATGGAATGTTCTTGCTGGAAGCCAGAATTGGTATATTTTCACTCTAAAAGGACTAAACATACTAACGGTACATCTCATAATCATATACTTTGCACCATTGACTAAGACAAAGAAAGAGGAACCTTTAGATATCAAACATGCCCTGGCTTAAATGGGTAAAAAAACTTTTTTTTAAAACATTTTCACTAATTTTTTTCAACTAAACATCGAAATAAATCTAATTAATAAACTAAATTAACCATTTAAACTAAATTACTGATCTAATTATTGATCTAAAGCCCACACTGTCACTGTATGATAATTGAAATGAACTGATGACATCAGTGTTTTTTCCAGAATGGCTATACAGCTGAATGAAATTATGCTGCATTATTTTCCTGTTTAACACTGTAAAGCTGCTTTGAAACAATCTACATTGTTAAAAGCGCTATATAAATAAAGTTGACTTGACTTGACTTGACTAAAAGCAGTGCATCTTCTACACAGAGCCACTTTGAGCATTTAAGATGGCTCTTACATCACGCAAACATGAGAAATATAGGGAGCATGCATATACTTAAGAAATCATCATATATGTCATTTCTGGGATAGTTTAATTAAAGGCTAAATAAAGAGGAATGCTTGTGTATATGTGTGTTAAGGTCATTCCCCGGCCATTCTAGACTGAAAGGTGGGTTAGGGGCAGGGCCGGCTCTAGCTCTTTGGTTGCCCTAGGCGAGATTGAGTTTTGAGAACGTTGGAGGATATTTAACAAATTATGACTCAAACTATGGATGAACAAACAAAAATGCTTTTATAGTCACTCCAACACTTAATCAAGAAAATTAAGACTTGAAGGATCAACTGCAATAAATTGTTCATACACAAATGCTAGAAAGAATGTTCAAGGATATTTACCAAATATTAACTCCATAAACTGTGCAAAAACTCTCTTAAACTTACCCATACCACCACACCTGTCCCTAACTCTACCCTTAAACTTACCCACACCACCACACCTGTCCCTAACTCTACCCTTAAACTTACCCATACCACCACACCTGTCCCTAACTTTACCCTTAAACTTACCCACACCACCACACCTGTCCCTAACCCTACCCTTAAACTGACCCATACCACCACACCTGTCCCTAACCCTACCCTGAAACTTACCCACACCACCACACCTGTCCCTAACTTTACCCTTAAACTTACCCACACCACCACACCTGTCCCTAACCCTACCCTTAAACTTACCCACACCACCACACCTGTCCCTAACTTTACCCTTAAACTTACCCACACCACCACACCTGTCCCTAACCCTACCCTTAAACTGACCCATACCACCACACCTGTCCCTAACCCTACCCTTAAACTTACCCACACCACCACACCTGTCCCTAACTTTACCCTTAAACTTACCCATACCACCACACCTGTCCCTAACTTTACCCTTAAACTCACCCATACCACCACACCTGTCCCTAACCCTACCCTTAAAATTACCCATACCACCACTCCTGTCCCTAACTTTACCCTTAAACTTACCCATACCACCACACCTGTCCCTAACTTTACCCTTAAAGCTACACTGTGTGATATTTTCCCCCATCTAGTGGTGAAAAGGTATATGACCATCCAGTGAATTTTAGTTTCTGTTCCTCTCAATTCCGATTTCGTTTCAACTCCTACGGTGGCCGATTTAGTCCAAGATTAACATGGCTTCCAGTTCGACCTCGTCCACATTCGACACGGTGCCTGTGGGATATTCTGTGCACAGTGGGATGGTTGGAACTCAACTGGCCTAATTATTCGGCTAGAAAGAACTGCAGCTAATCCAGAGTGAACTTTGATGATAGTAATGTTTATTCAGTCATCCAATTACAAGGCATAAACAGGTTTGCGTGGATATGTACATAAATGTGGTTTCTGTGAGAGAACAAATAAGGATGGTAAATATACATACACAGTTAAGAACTGTATAACTATACTTATAAGTTACATTTGTATAATGTAACCGTAAACCAGAGCTTATTGTACCATATATAGGCGCTAAAGGCAGCTGCATTAAAAGGAGTGGAGCTGCCGCTGCTAACAAGCGGTGTCCGGTTACAAAAGTGTGTGCGGCGCTTTAACGTTAGCACTGCAGTGCGCTCTGTATAACAATTGTTAATATGCCGATCAGACCTGATACATATTTCCATCAACATACATTACAAGCAAATATTTTCTATAAAGGAATAAACATTGTTGATAACAAAATAACTGAATGATTATTCAAATAGGTGAGCATTACGCTATTGTATGTTGACACAAAAATACTTATGAGGTGACATCAACTGAATTACGCGATGACACACTCTGAAACACATCTACAATGACAATAACTATTATTACTTACGGAGTTATTAACGCACAGAAATACCACACAAGGAAAAACAGACTTTTGAGGAATAAACAAGCCAGGAAAACTCCATATAACTCTGTTACTGGACGCTGCTGAGATGAAAACTCTCTGCACATGCACCAGACAAGTCTGAACAAGTTGACGCGCACATGCGCGAGGCAGAGAATTTTGTACAGTGCCATCGAGTTAAAACCGGTTAAAACGCGAAAAGCGAAGCTTGAATTTACGGGTATGTCCCTCTTTGGCTAATGTACTTTCAAGATGGAGGGGCAACATGGCGACCATCGTTAGATCCCATTACCTTATGTATTTTCAATGGCATATTATAAACTTACGAGAATACTTTATTACTTGAAAGAAGTAAATATACATTAATGAGCACATATATTTTTGAAAGAACTAAGTGTTTTTAGCTAAGAATAGACTAAAAAAGTTACACAGTGTAGCTTTAAACTTACCCATACCACCACACCTGTCCCTAACTTTACCCTTAAACTTACCCATACCACCACACCTGTCCCTAACTCTACCCTTAAACTTACCCATACCACCACACCTGTCCCTAACTCTACCCTTAAACTTACCCACACCACCACACCTGTCCCTAACTTTACCCTTAAACTTACCCATACCACCACACCTGTCCCTAACTTTACCCTTAAACTTACCCATACCACCAAACCTGTCCCTAACTCTACCCTTAAACTTACCCATACCACCACACCTGTCCCTAACTTTACCCTTAAACTTACCCATACCAGCACACCTGTTCCTAACTCTACGCTTAAACTTACCCATACCACCACACCTGTCCCTAACTCTACGCTTAAACTTACCCATACCACCACACCTGTCCCTAACTCTACCCTTAAACTTACCCATACCACCACACCTGTCCCTAACTTTACCCTTAAACTTACCCATACCAGCACACCTGTTCCTAACTCTACGCTTAAACTTACCCATACCACCACACCTGTCCCTAACTCTACCCTTAAACTTACCCACACCACCACACCTGTCCCTAACCCTACCCTTAAACTTACCCACACCACCACACCTGTGCCTAACTTTACCCTTAAACTTACCCATACCACCACACCTGTCCCTAACCCTACCCTTAAACTTACCCTCACCACCACACCTGTCCCTAACTCTACACTTAAACTTACCCACACCACCACACCTGTCCCTAACTCTACCCTTAAACTTACCCATACCACCACACCTGTCCCTAACCCTACTCTTAAACTTACCCTCACCACCACACCTGTCCCTAACTTTACCCTTAAACTTACCCATACCAGCACACCTGTTCCTAACTCTACGCTTAAACTTACCCATACCACCAAACCTGTCCCTAACTCTACCCTTAAACTTACCCATACCACCACACCTGTCCCTAACTTTACCCTTAAACTTAGGCAAGGCAAGGCAAGGCAAGGCAAGGCAAGGCAAGTTTATTTGTATAGCACATTTCATACACAGTGGCAATTCAAAGTGCTTTACACAGAAATGAAATAAAAATATTACAGTTATAATAGGAATTTAAAGAAATAAAAAATAAAGAAAATATTGAAAGATAAAAATAAAGAGTATAATTAAAAATAAAAATAAAAACAGGGTTAAATTTAAGCATATAAATTAAAATGCAAGCAGTTCGGACAAAGCACATACAGTGGCACAGCTCATTCAGTAAATGCACAGCTGAACAAATGTGTTTTGAGTCTGGATTTGAAAGTGGCTACTGTTGGAGCACATCTGATCTGTTCAGGAAGCTGGTTCCAGCTACGGCTGGCATAATAGCTAAAAGCAGACTCTCCTTGCTTTGAGTGAACCCTTGGTATTTCTAATTGACTTGATCCTGATGATCTGAGTGATCTGTTGGGTTTGTATTTAATCAGCATATCTGCAATGTATTGAGGTCCTAGGTCATTGAGTGATTTATATACAAGTAATAGCACTTTAAAATCGATCCTAAATGTAACTGGAAGCCAGTGTAAAGATCTGAGGACTGGTGTGATATGGTCATATTTTCTGGTTCGGCTCAGGATCCTGGCAGCAGCGTTCTGTATGAGCTGCAGCTGTCTAATGGTCTTTTTGGGAAGGCCGGTGAGAAGACCATTACAATAGTCCACCCTACTGGTAATAAAAGCATGAACGAGTTTCTCTAAGTCTTGCCTGGAAACAAAGCATCTAATTCTTGATATATTTTTGAGATGATAGTAAGCGGATTTAGTTATTGCTTTGACATGACTATTGAAACTCAGGTCTGACTCCAAAATCACACCAAGATTCCTGACTTGATTTTTTGATTTCAGGCCTTTAGCCTCAAGATATGCATTCACCTTCAGAATTTCATCTTTGTTTCCAAATGTAGTAATTTCAGTTTTGTCTTTGTTTAACTGAAGAAAGTTTTGGCACATCCAACTGTTAACTTCATCAATGCATTTACATAGAGAGTCAATGGGGCTGTAGTCATTAGGTGATAGGGCTAAGTAGATCTGGGTGTCGTCAGCATAGCTGTGGTAAGCCATTTTGTTATTTTTCATTATTTGGCTGAGTGGCAGCATGTACAGGTTGAATAGGAGTGGTGCAAGAATTGACCCTTGTGGGACTCCGCATGTCATGGATGTCCACTCAGACTTATGGTCACCTATACTCACATAATAACCTCTCCCTTCTAAGTATGACCTGAACCATTTGAGGACCATTCCAGAAAGCCCAACCCAATTTTCTAGCCTGTCAAGAAGTATTTTGTGGTCAACAGTGTCGAATGCAGCACTGAGGTCCAGTAGTACCAGAATTGATGTTTTGCCTGTATCTGTATTGAGGCGAATATCATTTATAATCTTTATGAGCGCCGTCTCTGTGCTGTGATGCGGTCGGAAACCAGATTGAAAATTGTCAAAGTATCCGTTTGAGCTTAAGAATTTGTTCAGCTGACTGAAAACAACTTTTTCAATGATCTTGCCTATGAAGGGGAGATTTGAGATTGGTCTGTAGTTGCTCAATATGGAGTTATCCAGATTTCTCTTTTTCAGGAGAGGCTTAACTACTGCGGTTTTAAGGGAGTTTGGAAAAGTCCCAGAAAGAAGTGAGGCGTTTACCACTTCTAGGAGATCTGCTTCTAAACAGTTAAACACACTTTTGAAAAAAGAAGTGGGGAGTGTGTCAAGGGCGCAGGTTGATGTTTTAAGGTGCTGTACTGTTTCTTCTAAAATTTTACCATCAATTGCTTCGAAATCAGTCATAGTAACTTTCTGAGGCTGTGGTCTGATCTGATTCACCTCAGAGCAACTAAACGATGTGCTGATCGCATTTCTGATATTAATGATTTTCTCGGAGAAGAAGGAAGCAAACTCACTGCATTTGCTGTCTGAGAGCATTTCACTGGGAATGTGACTCGGGGGGTTTGTTAGTCTCTCTACAGTAGCAAAAAGAGTGCGCGTGTTGTTTATGTTTCTGTTTATAATATTTGAAAAGAAGGTCTGTCTAGCTTTGCCTAGTTCCACATTGAAAGCACGAAGACTGTCTTTATAGATCTTATAATGGACTACAAGTTTTGTCTTTCGCCACATGCGTTCCGATTTCCTGCATTGTCTTTTCATTAATTGCACTTCTGTTGAGTTTCTCCAAGGTGCTTTTTGTTTGCCACTCTTTTTCCTGGCTTTTACAGGAGCAATATCATCAATTACACCCTTAACTTTTGAGTTAAAAGAGTCAAGGAGAAAATCAACAGAGTCTGCAGATATGCTTGGTGTTAGAGATATAGCCTTCATAAACAGCACACTAGTGTTCTCATTTAAGCATCTCTTTTTGATAGAGACAGATCTGGTTTCAATGGCAGGAGAGATTGATATATCAAAGAAAATACAGAAATGATCAGACATTGCCACATCCTTAATAACTATTGATGAAATGTTTAGCCCCTTACTGATAAGTAAATCTAGAGTGTGTCCACGATCATGTGTGGGTCCGTGAACATGTTGTGTCAAATCAAAAGTGTTAAGAACAGTCATGAGATCTTTTGTTGTACTGGATTCAGCATTGTCAATGTGAATGTTAAAATCCCCAGCAATAGCAAAACAGTCATTCTCAGATGAGATTGCTGATAACAGCTCTGTAAAGTCATCAATGAAGGCCGGAGAATATTTCGGAGGCCTATAAATAATGATAAGCAGGATGCGTGGAGCACCTTTTAGCACAATGCCCAGATATTCTAGAGACAAATAGTCACCAAACGATACTTGCTTACATTGATAGACATCTTTAAATAGTGCTGCGACCCCCCCGCCCCTTCTGACTGGTCTGCAGACACTCATAAAAGTAAAGTTAGGAGGGGCTGTTTCATTGAGGACTGTTGCACTGCAGCTGTCTTCTAGCCACGTTTCATTTAGCAGCAAAAAATCTAGGTTGTTTGTGGATATTAAGTCGTTGACTAGAAATGATTTGTTTTTAAGTGAACGGATGTTTAAGAGTGCTAACTTAACAGTATTAATTTTAATTTTTTCCCCCATAGTAATCTTAGTTTGACAATTAACAGGCAGCAGATTAGATGGGTTTGCCATACGGCCTGAGAAAGCCTTGGACTTTCTATCACGTAACAGAACAGAAATAGAGAAAGATAGAGGCACACTGGATTCACGCATGTTTTGTAAACATTTGATAAGATTGCTGTTGACGTTGCGAGGACCCAGAACACGTCACTGAGAGCTGGTATCAGTTGTTTTTGGTGCAGATGGAGGAGGGTGTGTGCCCTGGCGTTGTGACCGAAGAAATCTCACAGGAGGAGGGGCAGAGCGAGCTGGGCCCACAGTCTTTGGTGGTTGTGGGGCTCGACGCTCTTTGGTTGATATCTGGGGGCTCGCAGTGATCGAGTATGATTGTCTGTTTCCAGTATAAACAAAATCCATTTTCTCTGTGAAGCTCAGAGGCGGGGATGCTGTAGAGCGGGATAACATGTCTGGTGAGGGGGGCTGTTTCTCTGGTGTTACCGGAAACTGCAATATGTTATCGTCCGGTTCAAGGATTGACATTTCTTCTAGCCTATTGCTTATATTACATATAAGTTTTAAAAATTCACCAGTGTCTCACCAGAGAAACTTACCCATACCAGCACACCTGTTCCTAACTCTACGCTTAAACTTACCCATACCACCACACCTGTCCCTAACTCTACGCTTAAACTTACCCATACCACCACACCTGTCCCTAACTCTACCCTTAAACTTACCCATACCACCACACCTGTCCCTAACTTTACCCTTAAACTGACCCATACCACCACACCTGTCCCTAACTCTACCCTTAAACTTACCCATACCACCACACCTGTCCCTAACCCTACCCTTAAACTTACCCATACCACCACACCTGTCCCTAACTTTACCCTTAAACTTACTCATACCACCACACCTGTCCCTAACCCTACCCTTAAACTTACCCATACCACCACACCTGTCCCTAACTCTACCCTTAAACTTACCCATACCACCACACCTGTCCTTAACTTTACCCTTAAACTTACCCATACCACTACACCTGTCCCTAACCCTACCCATATCCAACCTCAATATCAGAAAAAGTGTTTTGCAATACAATTTGAACACAGTAAGTACATTGTACTTCTTTTTTGATGTAAGTACATAGTACTTAAGGCCACCTAAAATAAAGTGGGGCCAAAAATGGTAAAACTCAACTGTTTAACTCATTGAGCCTATTTTCAAAAAAAGTGGAGTGTTTCTTTAAGCATGCAGGTGCACACTGTGATTTTCTTTCTCCCCTTCAGTTTTCTTACGTTTGTTAGATTGTCTGATTAGATCATCACTAGATATTGGCTAAAAGCCCAGACAAGACATGTGCAACATCAACCGTCATTCACCTCAGCTTGTACAATATATGTTTTCGTCGAGACTGGACATGGTTGACACCTAACCCCAGCTGCTCCCGACGAGCTGGATGGCGCCTTGCATGGCTGACACCGCCGTCGGTGTGTGAATGAGTGTGTGAATGGGTGAATGTGAGGCAAAAATGTAAAGCGCTTTGGATGGCCATAGGTCTGTTAAAAGCGCTATATAAATGCAGTCCATTTACCATTTATCTCTTTACACATTCATTTCCCACATATAATTGAATGAGGAAAGGAAAAACAAAAGAAAACAGCAACAACAGACTAGCATGTTGACTACTTGAACATCAATTTTGCTCTCCTTTCTTTCTGGCCAGAAAATTTCTCAATGACTCTCTGATTAAAGTCAGTCATCTCAGTAGTGTCATGACGTTTGCATTTTTCAGTCAGATGTTTGAGGTCTCTTACCCCCATTGTTGTCCACAAAACTTCAGTACCGACACTTTGAAATAAAAGACAGGGAAAGCAATAAAGGGCACTGCTAACATGACATCCAGCCAGTCACCTACGTTTCTCATAACAAGCGTGTGAAGCTCCAAGTGCAGCTCCTCTGTCACTGGCCTGCTGCTGCTGGATTTGTAAATCGGGTTGGTGCGGTCCGAGATCCTTTATCCTTTTTGTCTTCCAGCGAACGTCTTGTGAAAGGTTTTTTTTGTTAATCAATTACAGAATTTGGTTTAACTGCTGCCATCTCTACAAAAGTGATAATCCTAGCAAGGTTTGGCGGAGTCGGAGTGACGTGTCACACGCGCACTCTCACTTTAGTGGCCAAGAGCATAAAGTTGAATGACCGGTGACGAGAACCAATCAGATTGGATAAAATAACATGTATCAAATTCTGATTCGCCAGGGACGCAGCGACCTGCGTCCGGAGGAGATTCTTTAAGAAACCTATTAGAGACCAGCTTCAGGTCACATGCTGCCCGTAGATTTATGGACTCGGATAGACATCCATTTGACCCATGAAACCGCATGAAACATATTGAAGAACATATAAAATAGTTAACCCATTAAAGTCCGTTTTTATTAAATGCTGAGGCTCTTACTAACAGTCGGCACATCGTATGAGTAAACTATTTTATTTTTATTTCATTTTTGTATACATGTATATTTCTGGAATTTTGATGACCCCTACTGGAAACACACTTACATGACAACGTTTAAAATAAAGACAAAATGTATTTTACAGCGTGCACTCTCACTTTGAGTTTCTGCACAATGTCTATCAGCCGGCCTATCGGCCTCCCTTGCACCTGTGTCAGATTTGGACATTTTCTCTTACATTTGCAGTTTACCAAATATGCTATTCACATTTAACATCCATCAAGTTACTTTGATAACTGATAACGTAAGTTCAGTAAATTAACTTTGACCATTGCATGCTGGAACATTGACCCTTAGATGTGAAATTGATCAGTAGGATACTTTTAGTCCATTAACAGGTTAACTACACATGCAATGAAATTCATTACGTATATAAACTTTAGATCAAACTTTGATGCAGCAAAAATTGTCCCTTCAAAGTCAATCTGATTACTCTCAGTCTTTGGCACTCACTGCGATCCACCAAACAGTCATAACAGCCATCTTCCTTTGGGCGGCAGTGGCTCAGTGGTTCATGTAGGTTGTCTACAAACCGGAAGGTTGGTGGTTTGATCCCCGGTTCCACCTGACCAAGTGTGGAGGTGTCCATGAGCAAGACACCTAACCCCAGCTGCTCCCGATGAGCTGGATGGGCCTTGCATGGCAGACACCGCCGTCGGTGTGTGAATGGGTGAATGTGAGGCTATGTGTAAAGCGCTTTGGATAGCCATTGGTCTGTTAAAAGTGCTATATAAAATGCAGTCCATTTTTACCATTTAACCAGTCTATAAAATCTGTCTGCCTGCAGGTTCCTAAAGCCCTCCAATAGAACATTACTTGAATCTTGACCTGTGAAAAGAATACTTACCGTGTCACATGTCTGTCCTGTCTCGTGTAGCACATTGTTATTTTGGGCCATGGCTCTGGTATCTGTCTAGATCCCATCCCTCTTGTTATCTAATTATTGTTTAATTAACCCCAACTGTTCCCTCCTGATTATTTACCCTTTATAGTCTCCTCTTGTTTGCAGTCTTGTGTCGTATCGTTGTCTTTTGCACTGCATGAAAACACTGAAATCCGTCAATATCCGGGCATGGTATACTCCTGTGTAATTTGATGTTTACCGGATGTATGTGGGAAAAAGCGGATCAGAGTAACACGGAACAGTATATTTCCAGAAAAAACCCGGAAACCTCACATATACGGACGTATACAGGAATCCGTGAAATTTCACGGACATATACAGCTGAAACACTGCTGCGTGTGCTAGGACTGAAGACTGTTAGGTGTGAAGAAGACCTTTCATATGTTAATGACTGACACTAGTGCCGGCTGTTCTCAGAGGGAGGGGGGGGGGGGGGGGGGGCAGGGGAGGACTTCAGGATTGAGAATTATCTACAGCAAACATGCTTTTTGTACAGAAAAATACATTCTTAAGGCCCTGAAACACTAGCAATGACAAAAGCCGACTGTGGGGTTGGTTCACGTTGCCTGGGTCTGGGTCAAACCATCAGAATGGTGTGTCAGGGCCTTAAAACCACTGCATGAAAAGAGTCTCTTAATAAAATATTTTTTATAAAAACAGTACAAAATAAACACCCTGTCTGAACATATACGTTCACAAAAAATATAAGCGGAAAAATATATGCGGAATATCTACAACTGTTGGTTTGGTGAGGGCGTTTGTTTCAGTGAGTGCAAACACAGGACTACACTTACCGCCTGTGTGCTGTCGCAGTCTTCCCCCGGGTGCTTCAACACTGTTGAAAGAGCGTTTCCTCATAAAAGAGCAACACGGGTGTGACACTGCGTCTTTTTCAAGACGTCATTCCACTCGTGCGTTTCTGGATGCGGTTGTTTCCTGTCCTGACGGCCACGATCCCTATATGAGGTCCGGGTTCTACAGCCCGTACTTCATTGTACTTCTTCACTTTCAGAGGCTACTGGGGCATATGGCATCCGCAGCCGCAGTAAAGCCGTTGGGATTGCTTCATAGGAGACTGCTTCAATGCTGGCTACACGACCGAGTCCTGAGATGGGCGTGGCACAGCGGATCCCTCCACGTCTAAGTGACTCCAAGGGGCCGCCAAACCTTCAGCCCCTGGTCGGACCCTTTGTTTCTACGGGCGGGAATTCCCCTAGAACAAGTGTCCAGGCGTTCTGTCATTAGTCTCCACGGATGCCTCATCCACCGGCTGGGGTGCCACGTACAACGGGCTTGCAGTTTCGGGTCTGTGGACGGAGCCTCAACTGCAATGGCATATCAATTGCCTCGAGTTGTTAGCAGTTCGTCTTGCACTGGGCCGCTTCAAAGTTCCGCTCAGAGGCAAGCACGTTCTGGTCCGTAGGAACAACATATCGGCCGTTGCGTACGTCAACAAACAGGGTGGTTTACGCTCCCGTCGCATGTCGCAACTCGCCCGCCATCTCCTCTTATGGAGTCAGAAGCATCTGAGGTCGCTTCGTGCCATTCACATTCCGGGCCTGCTCAATCGTGCAGCCGACGAGCTCTCACGACAGCCAGTGCTCCCAGGAGAGTGGAGACTCCATCCCCAGGTGGTCCAGCTGGTTTGGAGTCGCTTCGGGTCAGCACAGGTAGACCTGTTTGCCGCCCCGGACACTACCCATTGCCAGTGGTTTTATTTCCTGACCGAGGGGACCTTCGGCTCGGATGCTCTGGCACACAGCTGGCCCCGGGGCCTACGCATATATGCGCCAGTGAGCCTTCTTGCACAGACACTGTGCAACGTCAGGGAGGATGAGGAGCAGGTCCTGTTGGTCGCTCTGTATTGGCCCAACCGGAAATGGTTCCCGGAACTAGTGCTCCTCGCGACAGCACCTCCTAGGCCCATTCCTCTGAGGAAGGACCTCCTGACTCAGAGACGGGGCACCCTTTGGCACCCGCGTCCAGACCTCTGGAAACTCCATGTCTGGTCCCTGGACGGGACTCGGAGGTTCTTGGTGACCTACCGTAAACGGTAGTTGACACCATCACTTCCGCTAGAGCCCCCTCTACGAGGCGCCTCTATGCGTTGAAGTGGAACCTGTTCGTCGATTGGTGCTCTTCTCGCCGAGAAGACCCCCGAAGATGTTCGATCAGGTCTGTGCTTTCCTTTCTACAAGATGGGTTGGAGCGAAGGCTGTCTCCCTCCACCCTTAAAGTCTATGTTGCCGCTATCGCCGCTAATCATGAGCTAGTAGATGGAAAATCTCTAGGTAAGCACGATCTGATTGTCAGGTTCCTGAGGGGGGCGAGGAGACTAAATCCGCCTCGCCCTCCCTCTGTACCCTCTTGGGACTTAACTCTGGTGCTGACTGCACTACAGAGAGCGCCCTTTGAGCCTTTGCAGTCAGCTGAGTTGAAAATCTTGTCGTTAAAGGCAGTACTCCTGACTGCGTTGGCCTCCATCAAGAGGGTAGGGGACCTGCAGGCATTTTCGGTTGACGAATCGTGCCTGGATTTCGGGCCTGGTAACTCTCATGTGATCATGAGACCCCGGCCTGGATATGTGCCCAAGGTTCCCACTACTCCCTTCCGGGACCAGGTGGTGAGCCTGCAAGCGCTGCCTTCGGAGGAGGCAGACCCAGCCCTAGCTTTTCTCTGTCCCGTCCGTGCTGTCCGGACTTACGTGGACAGAACGCAAAGCTTCAGGACCTCAGAGCAGCTCTTCGTCTGTTACGGAGAACAGCAGAAGGGAAAGGCTGTCTCCAAACATAGGATGGCCCACTGGATAGTGGATGCCATCGTCTTGGCGTTTGAATCCCAAGACGTGCCCTGCCCGCTCGGGTTAAGAGCCCACTCCACTAGGGGTTTTTCGTCTCTTCCTGGGTGCTGGCTCGTGGCGCCTCGCTGACAGATATTTGTAGAGCTGCGGGCTGGGCGACACCTAATACGTTCGCTAGGTTCTATAGCCTTCGTGTAGAGCCGGTATCTTCCTATGTGCTCACTTCCCATAGTCAGTAACACCGAAGTGCCCGTTCCAGTGTCGGCTTGCTGCGCCATTCCCTCCCCTATGGTAGACGGATGCGTGTGCTTATTTTGCTCCAGTCGACTTCCCCAGAACGGCGAACCCTGTTGAGTCCTCCGCAACCCACGGCAGTCGGACGTGGCGTAGCGTTCGACGCCAGGTCTAACACTCGTAGGCATTGGTGGAACTTGTGTTAGGCTGGGTTCCATATGTTGTGACCCCCACGGCAGTCCCATATGTGTATTCTTCCACGGTACGGCTCCCTACAGCGAGCCCGTGTCTTTCTCTTGGCAGAGTTCTCTCTGCCGTCTCAGGTACGTGTTGTCCCCCTCCTCTAATTGGCCGGGGCCACCCCTGGGACTTCCGTATGTTGTGCTGCCCACGGCCAGCCCATACGTGTATTCTCCACATGGTAACTCCCTCTGGGCATGATGTGGCTTCCGCAGCGGCCCTCCCGGGCACGCTTTCCCAGCATTATCCAATACAGTCAGCTGAGTGGGTCTTGCGGAAGAGCAGCTTTGACTGTCCGTGCGTGAATTTCCCCGCCCGCATCAGATTGGGGTCTGTGGGGCTCATCGCTGGGCGCTGGAAGTGGTAGTAACTATGGCGTTTTCCAAAGGGATCCCAATTCGTCGGTACGTCTGACGTACGTTGAACGTGACCGACTGAAATGGAACGTCTCAGTTATGTATGGTAACCCACGTTCCCTGAAGGAGGGAACGGAGACGTACGTCCCGTCGCCACAGTTGCTGTACCATCACTGCAGGTTGAGCCACTAAGTTCGGCTCCTCAGTGAAAAACAGCGTGCATTCGCTCTCGCTTCCTGTTTATACCCGCGGCGCGGGGCGGAGCGCGAGATGCAAATCTCGCACGCCAATGGCCCATTGGTCTGTTCTCTATATCTCGAAGCTGATAGGGGCTCTCTGAAGTGATCCCAATTCGTCGGTACGTCCGACGTACGTCTCCGTTCCCTCCTTCAGGGAACGAGGGTTACCATACGAAACCGAGACGTTTTATATTTACACTGTAAAAATAAAAACCTAAAAAAACGGTCAAATGACTGGCAGCTACGGCTGCCAAACAAAAAACGTAAAATTAAAGTAAAATATCTTAAGTCAAATAAAGTTCAAAAACTTCACAGAAATTTACATTAAAAGTTTTAGAGAAAACACTGTTAGTTTACAGATTTTTCCTTATTTAAATTAAGATATTTTACTTTAATTTTCTGTTTTACAGTGTAGGTGTATTTTTACATTCAAACTGTAATTCTGGATACAAATATAATAAACTATAAAGCAAACTAAATATCAAACAATAATTGGTTTTAAAGAGTACAAATCTGCACTGCTCTCCAGGTTGAAACTTCCAGGCCTCTGCCCACACCACAAAACACCATTTGACCAATTAATTAAATATAGCAGCAAATAAAAATAAATATACATATTTGCTAACTGTAGTTTTTTTTATTTGCTAACATTATTATTTGTAAGGCTGTCTTTCCGTGTTCTTTTGAGTGTGATTGGCACTACATGAAAAGTGGGATTTTCGACCCCGTAAACGCCTATATACTCCCGGAAATCTCCCTAATTTTCGGCAGTTTTCGACAATTTAGAGGCAGCGAACGTCGCGTTCGTCTGTGCCACAAACTGTCGTAAACGAACCATGACGTAGGTGGAGAGCCCCCCGCTGAGAGACCACGGAGGTGCGATGCCTCTAATTAGCATATGAATAGCAGCGAAACCAGAGAGTCAACGGCCAGACTTGAATTGACTCACTCACTATTGGCTGAAGCCACTACTTTTAAACAAGAAAAATCCCTTGTGATTGGTTGGCAGATCACTGCAAACCAATCATTATTGGTCACCCTGGCTCATTATAAATGTAAACCCCAATAATAATAATAAATATATAATTTATGTTGTAATAATTTATGTTTCATATTAATGTTATTGTGCTATGAACTACACTATTCATACCATCAAGGAATTTATGGGAAAATTTGCCCGGACCGTGCCGTTTATTCAAAGAAAGAGCTTCATTTATAAACACACAGCTGTTTAGTCAAAGAAAGAGCTTTATTGTTAAACACACAACTATGTACAGTGCAGCAGTAATGTCTCTAATGTTGTCCTCCAAAAACGTCAAAAAGAAGCGCCCAACACATTCGGGAAACACAGGCGTATATGGTGAGTTGCCCTGTATTTCGGTATCGCCTCTAATCTGGATTGCAAAGTGGCATAGAGTTCGGAGATGTAATGTAAAGTTCGGCAAACTCCAGGCTGCGAGAGGGCGGTGGCCGCACAATCCATCCAGACACCCCGTCAACAATGCCGTCTTCCTCATCAGACATGAGGTCAATGGTCGCGCACTTCCAAATGTCCACCTCATCCGGAGCCAGCACACTTCGTCTCGCTTCCAGCAACTGTAATACAATCCATAAAGACAATAAGCAACCTGAAAAATACTCACATTGACAAAAAACGGATCTAATATAATAAATCTTACCCTTTTTCTTCTTGATCGACTCCGAGCTAAACTTTGCAGTTTCCGCCTGCGATGTAAGTTCAGGTTGTTTGTGTCTGAAGCTCCGGCGTGTCGATTCATAATACGTCTTACAGGCAGCTGGAAAACAATTACATGAGACTGCTATTAATAAAAACAGTCACGGTAAAATTAAACAAGGAATGAGAAAAACATTAGAAGTTATATTTACAAACAATGTCGTCGTGATCAGCGGTTAAATCTGGACTCGCGGAAATCGCTCCAAGCAGATAAGAGCTCACGGCTTCGTTATGAGGCGAGGATAGTCTGTGAAAACAAAATGTGCAGTTTTAAGCTCGGATCTATTAACGCATCCATGTCCTTATACAGTTGAATAAAAGCATATTCTTTAAATCGTAACGTTACATTACCCATGCTGTGGTTCATAGCGCCTGCAGTTTGCCTCAGAGTTGTGAAGACGCCAGACAGCCTCCTGAAAATTAGTCGAAAAAGTTAGCCGCGTCCATGCAGAGGAGTTGAAGGTCGTCGGGCTCCTCCAATCACATGCGAGGTCATTGTTATAAGGAAGATCTCGCGAGACGTGCTCGCATACCTATGAGCAAGCAGTGTGCATATTAAACTCTGTGTGATATCAACACGTTGTGCTGTCAGTTGAAAGATGGAAGTGCCAAGACTGAAGAAATGACCTCGGCGCTTCTGTGAACATTGCAACACTGAACTGTGTCATACACAGTATTTTGACCACAGAAAGCGCTATTTCAAAAATGGAGTTTGGGAGAAAAAAATAAATCAAGCGCCAGCGTTAGTTCTGGCAGGCCACGTAGTCAAGCTCTGCTATCAGCTGATTGGGAAATTCTAACTCCGCCCCTCTGTCAGCTGATCTGTTTCAGCTGATCCTATGCTCTCAATTGGCTTCTCTCAAACAGGGCGGCTTACTTAAGCATAGCTTCACTTCAATCTGCCTGCTTGGACGCTTCTGCTGCACGCTGCTTTGCAACCCACCTCCTCCCCAGCTCCTCCTTAAATTGCTAAGTTAATCATGTCATTCTGTTGTCATTGATGCATGCTCTGTTCTAAATGGGGGATTTGTTCTGCCCTCCCAGTTAAATGGGAGGTCGTCCCCAGAACCTGCTGCTGTTCCCTGTCTTGGCTTTTCATGGAGCTCATGAAAGGATGCGGAATTTAGAACAGAGCCATACCGCCAAATCTAAATCTTTGCCAAATATGCAATTAAAAATTTTTACTAAATGTTTGTCTATTGTGTTTTTTTACTTTAGTGGACCTGACAGAATTGGATTTATCCACCACACTATGCACCAATTATCCACACTATGCACAATATTTGAGCTCTAGGAAACTGTGATGTAATTGCACAATTATGGAAAGCCATAAAATGTTGTTTGATGTTATTTGCATAGAATGCACATTTTGAGCCTGATTAAAACTCTGTTAAAACAATTAAATTTTTTGAAATAAATTATTTTGTGTATTTTTTTTTTACATAACATTGGTTATTGCTAATGACATACAGAGTAATTAATCTACACTGTTAGCCCGGACAAGTTGAATCTACTTAAAAAATTGGAGCAAACTGGTTGCCCTAAAAATTTTGTAATGTGAACTAAAATGAGTACATTTAACTTAAAATGTTTTAGTTAAATAAATTCAGAACCTAGATAAAACTCCCCCTGCTGCTACTCTGATTTGCATTTGTGTAGCTCACAGGGTGTCAATATCTCCAGCCTCCCTCGGGATCCGGTCGAAGCTCTGCCGGAGGCAGGAGTTGAAGATCTCTCTGACAGGAGACTCGGCCAAACGTTCCCAGCAGACCCTCACAGTACGTTTGGGTCTACCGAGTCTATCCAGCTTCCTCCCCCGCCATCGGATCCAACTCACCACCAGGTGGTGATCAGTTGACAGCTCCGCCCCTCTCTTCACCCGAGTGTCCAAGACATACGGCCGCAGGTCAGATGAAACGACCACGAAGTCGATCATTGACCTACGACCTAGGGTGTCCTGGTGCCATGTGCACTGATGGACACCCTTATGCTTGAACATGGTGTTCGTTATGGACAAACTGTAACTAGCACAGAAGTCCAATAACTGAACACCACTCGGGTTCAGATCAGGGGGGCCCGTTCCTCCCAATCACGCCCCTCCAGGTTTCACTGTCATTGCCCACGTGGGCGTTGAAGTCCCCCAGTAGAACGACGGAGTCCCCAGTCGGAGCACTCTCCAGCACCCCTCCCAGGGACACCAAGAAGGTCGGGTACTCTGCACTGCTGTTTGGCCCGTAGGCACACACAACAGTGAGAGACCTATCCCCGAGCCGAAGCCGCAGGGAAACGACCCTCTCGTTCACCGGGGTAAACTCCAACACATGGCGGCAGAGCTGGGGGGCTATAAGCAAACCCACACCAGCCCGCCGCCTCTCACCATGGGCAACTCCAGAGTGGTGAAGAGTCCATCCCCTCTCGAGAAGTGTGGTTCCAGAGCCCAAGCCGTGCGTGGAGGTGATTCCGACTATCTCTAGTCGGAACCTCTCAACCTCACGCACAAGCTCAGGCTCTTTCCCCGCCAGCGAGGTGACATTCCATGTCCCAAGAGCCAGTTTCCGTGTCCAGGGATCGGGTCGTCTAGGCCCCCGCCTTTGACTGCTGCCCGATTCGCTTTGCACCGGCCCCTTACGGTCCCTCCCGTGAGTGGTGGGCCCACGGGAAGGTGTCCCCACGTCGCTCCTTCGGGCTGAGCCCGGCCGGACCCCGTGGGGGAAGGCCCGGCCACCAGGCGCTCGCATACGAGCCCCAACCCCAGGCCTGGCTCCAGGGTGGGGCCCCGGCTGCGCCATACCGGCCGACGTCACGGTCCTCCTTTTATTTGGCATCATAAGGGTTTTTGAACTGCTCTTAGTCTGACCCGTCACCTAGGACCTGTTTGCCTTGGGAGACCCTACCAGGGGCATATAGCCCCGGACAACGTAGCTCCTAGGGTCATTCGGGTACTCAAACCCCTCCACCACGTTAAGGTGGCAGTTCATGGAGGAGTGAAAAGAGTTTGGTCCGCATTGCCGGCAGTAAGTCAGACTTGTTCCCGGTGCATGTTGGACTCCGGCAGGGCTGCCCTTTGTCGCCGGTTCTGTTCATAATTTTTATGGACAGAATTTCTAGGCGCAGCCAAGGGCCGGAGGGTGTCAGGTTTGGGGACCACACGGTTTCGTCTCTGCTCTTTGCGGACGACATTGTCGTGTTGGCCCCTTCTAACCAGGACCTTCAGCATGCACTGGGACGGTTTGCAGCCGAGTGTGAAGCGGCTGGGATGGGGATCAGCACCTCCAAATCCGAGGCCATGGTCCTCAGTCGGAAAAGGGTGGCTTGCCCACTTCAGGTTGGTGGAGAGTTCCTGCCTCAAGTGGAGGAGTTCAAGTATCTAGGGGTCTTGTTCACGAGTGAGGGGAGGATGGAACGGGAGATTGACAGACGGATCGGTGCAGCTTCTGCAGTAATGCGGTCGATGTACCGGTCTGTCGTGGTGAAGAAAGAGCTAAGCCGTAAGGCGAAGCTCTCGATTTACCGGTCAATCTACGTTCCTACTCTCACCTATGGTCATGAGCTTTGGGTCATGACCGAAAGGACAAGATCCCGGATACAGGCGGCCGAAATGAGCTTTCTCCGCAGGGTGGCTGGGCGCTCCCTTAGAGATAGGGTGAGAAGCTCAGTCACTCGGGAGGAACTCGGAGTAGAGCCGCTGCTCCTCCACATCGAGAGGGGACAGCTGAGGTGGCTCGGGCATCTGTTCCGGATGCCTCCTGAACGCCTTCCCGGGAAGGTGTTTCGGGCATGTCCAACCGGGAGGAGGCCCCGGGGAAGACCAAGGACACGCTGGAGGGACTATGTCTCCCGGATGGCCTTGGAACGCCTCGGTGTCCCCCCGGAAGAGCTAGAGGAAGTGTCTAGGGAGAGGGAAGTCTGGGCATCTCTGCTTAGACTGCTGCCCCCGCGACCCGGCCCCGGATAAGCGGAAGAAGATGGATGGATGGATGGATGGATGGCCCGGTTTCACAAACAGGACTTAGGCTAAACTAGGATTAGGCATTAGTTCAATTAGTACATTTAAGTAACTTTTATAAATGTGCCCTAAAAAAAAAACATTTCCGGTGTGTATCTTAAGACAAAACAATGGCACTGACATATTTTAAGATACATCAGTGCAAGTTTCTTTCAGTTAACACAACTCAAAAATGCATTTTAGTCTAGGACTAGCTTAAGCCTTGTCTGTGAAACTGGGGGCATATGTTTTACAATATACTTCACTGTCTTGATATTCTGTTTTCAAATATTTGTAGGATCTGAAATGTCCACAGACTGGGGTGAGCACTGAGGATGGGGATGTTACAGCAGCATCCTGGAAATGGTATTCTGCCATGGATGAGGCAATAGGGGGCAGACCCTCCATCACACCACCCACCCTTATTGCCTCATCTGGCCCGGATGTTGCTGTTACCTCTCCATCCTCAGTGAGGTCAGAGCGTGAAAGAGTAGGAAGGAAAAGAAAAGATTTTGAGGAGCTGATCCGAGAGATGGAGGAGAGGGAAGCTGAAAGAGAAAGAGATGCCATTGAAAGGGAGGAGAGGCGATGGATAGAGATGGAGGAGAAGGAGGAAAGAAAAGAAAGAGAGCGACGAGAGCATGAGAAGAGACTAGAACAGGAGGCCAGAGAAAGAGATGAAAGAAGAGACCGAGAAGTGAGAGAGAGAGAAAGGGAGACAAAAGAGAGAGAGGAAAGATTCCTTCAGCTACTAGAAATAATTGCTAAAAAATAATGTTAATAAAGAAATCAAATGATACACACTCTCTTTTCATTTATTTGTTTAAGTTCACTGTCATGCTGTTTTAGCAAGTTATATTACAAAACACTTAATTCCCAGGGATTTACAGTATCTAGATTGTCAGTTGTAAAGTG
>NC_137097.1:768990-966490 GCF_949357685.1 Gobio gobio
ATTTAAAGGTCCCATGGCATGGCATTTTTCTATTATTTTATAGTGTTTCCTGAGGTGTACTTATATTGTTAGTATGATTTTTACATCATAAAATGTCATAATTTAGAAATAAAAGGCATTTTTTCTATACTGCTGTTTGCCCTGTGGCTGACTGCCCTGCTTCAAGAGGCGTGTCTGCTGTGAGACTTCAGGAAAAACGCCCACTGTTGTGATTGGCTGACATCTTTGCATTTTAAATGAGCGGAGGGGGCGTGGTTTAACGAGGCACGAGCAGGCACGAGTCTGCCAGAGACAGATGGACCTGTGTTCACTTCACATCAGTTCTCTCAGCATGTCTCAGTTCAGGGTGAACTGTTGTAGTTACTAGAATATACTTCAGGTTATTAGTTTATTTCTAGTCAGAGGGGCTGTCACTCATGTCAGAAAGTTAGTAAATTATGGATCAGCGCTGACTCGAGACGCGAACCGTTTAGAACGATTCAGTCCGATTTGGTGAACTGGTTCGGTTCACTAAAAAGAACCGATTCAAAAGAATGATTCGTTCGCGAACAGGACATCACAGAGACGGAGCGATTGCTAACAAAGTTATTTATAGTAACTACTGAGTTATGAGAGCGTTGTCTGTCAGCGCGAGTTTATTGTGTTTGTATCTGAGAGTTCTGAATAAACACGAGTCCCAGTCACACCGAGTCCTCTTCATCATTATTCTACCAACTTTGTAACACATGCAATGTACCATTACAGCGAGATGAACGAGTTAGTAAGTTTGATTAAAGCATTATTTCTAGATATGTTCCAATCATATGAATAGCGTCAGTGATGCGCATTGAGTAACTTACACAGCGCAAACAAAGACACAACAGCAGTAATCGAATGTAATCCAGTTTATTGTGGGGAAAGCTGGCTAGCCTAGCCCAGATACCCTCACGCTTACCCCCCTTCTGCTTAATCTCACGCCGCGTTTGGTGCCTCCGCTGTGGGCCAGATGCAGTACTGGGGGTCGGGGATGTTGAAGGCCGAGCTTCGGCGTGTGTGAGGTTTATCTCTAAAGATGTTACTGCTGATGTTAAACAGAAAAGACTGTATGCACATTTTAGAACAGATAGACGCGACGAGGACGTACAAAACACTGACTCACAAGATAGAAAACACGAAAACACCGTTCTGTCGGGAGAGAGAGAAGCCGCAGCGTGTGCACGAATAATAAATAATTAGCTACACATCAGAAATCAATGATCACAGATCAGAAGGAACTGAAGAAAGACTTCTGTTTTCATTTGTACATCCAAACACTGAGAAACTGCCAGTTCACTCGTTCGCAAGTAACGTTAATGATCTCTCGAGCGTTTGCATGGGCGTGCCAGATTCTCTGGGCGGAGGAAAGGGAGGTAACCGTTCCTGCTTGGACGTCAAACCAGGAGGCTTCAGGATTGGCTAGTCTGGCCTGTCATTTTCTCAAAGGCAGAGAGAGACAGCCAGAACTCGGGTTTACACCGATCAACATTTCTATCCACTTGGGGACAATATTCAGGCTAGGGGAACTCATATTAATGTTGAAATACCTCATAAAATGAAAATTTCATGCCATGGGACCTTTAAGGAAAAATGCTGTAAAAATAAAAAAAATTGAAAATAACGGAAGGATTAAGTTATGCTGGGGCCATAAAGAGAGTGAAAGGGACAGAACAGAGAAATGTACAAGAGAATGAAGGTGAACAAAGGAGGCAGAGGCAGACTCAAGGCACAGTAAATACTAACACCATCCCTGTAGACAAACTGGCGTTCACCACCTTTATGGCTCAAGTAATCAATTGTTCGGCTCAAGCTGAACAGAACAGAAAGAATAATAATAATAATTTGAGCAGCAGAAAAGTACTTGAATGCAGATGGAATAACAGTTGAACAGGTAAACGATAAACTAAAGATGCAGATAACAAACTCGCATTGGAATGCAAGAAGCCTAATAGCAAATGGGCAAGAATTTAAAAAATGTATAGAATATAAAGAAAAAACACATTATATGCATTCAAGAATCTTGGTTGAACCTCACCTAAACTTCCTCAATATGCAATAGTGCGTAAAGATAGAAAAGTAACTAACGGTGGTGGAGTAGTGACTCTAATTAAACAAGGAATAGAATTCAGGGAGATAGATGTGAATGGGGAACTTGAATCAATAGCGGTGGAGGTATGTACAGAAAGTCAGAATATAAGAATTATAAATTGTTATAATCCATGTGATAGGATTAAAGAGGATTTAATACAAAAAATTGGTGGTGAGGGAAGTTTCAAATTGGTATGGTCATATCAGAGGACATGAAAAGGAAAAGAGAGCACGCAATAAGAGAGAATCCAAATATCATGGTTCAAAGAAGGTCTTCTGAATGCACTTTGGATGAAGGTTTTACTTTGTATGAACTCAAACAGGTATTGACAGGTTTAAAAAATACATCTCCAAGAAAGGATGACATATGTAAGGAGATAATAAGGAACTTATCAGATATATCGTTGAATATCATATTACATTTATTCAATAAATTATGTAGCCCCCTTGATTTCCGCAATCACCGAATCGCGGACGGAATCGCGGAATTGGCATATTAACGCGGAATCTATTGTTAATGTGGAATTTCCCGGATTTTGACATATTTGGAATGAAATGCGGTTTTGTGTGGGAGAAGAACGTATGTCTGTATGTATGAAGCATATCTGGGCAACACAACCCCTTCCGTCATTTCAGCTCCCCCTTCAAAACAATGAAAGTATGGCGAAGCGGCTCCACGGCTCTGCTTTCGTCGGCGAAAAAGTTAAGAAACTCAATGCTAAGCCCTCTGTACCGAGCCGAGCAGCTCCCTCGGGGAGTGCTTGCTGTATTTTGCCTTATTTTTAATGCACTTTAATGTACTGTATGGAAAATAATGCCTTAAATGAACTTGAGAGAAAATGAGATGCACGGGTCAGTGCGTCTTATGCTGCCTTCACGTGCTCTCGGAATTATCGTAATATACGTTTCCTAGGTAAACATTGCACATGAACGCCCTCACATTTTGAAACTTGAATGCAATGCGCTCGTAATCACGACTTCAGAAGTCGGAATCATCAAATTTCCGATAGCACGTGAAGGCAGCATTATCCACATCATGTTTGGCTGAGGTAGATCTTAAAGTGACAGTAGCACTGATAATGTCTGTCATTAATGTTCAAAGAACAACGGGAACAGAAGATTGTAGCTTTAATGATGATTCATCTATATTTCACTTATTATTTATGCAGTTAAGAAAGGTGTTGATAACTTTATTCAATTTCTGTGTAGACTATGTCTGACAGGGAAGGCCACAGGTAAATATAACATTTATTATAATGGGTTTATGTAAAGATTGTTTTAAGTTCAATTCAATCAAAAGTTATTTTTTAAAGCCTAATAAATGTTGAAATTGGTAGCTTTCAGTTATTCTGTAATGTAACGTCATCAATGTTTCATATAGACAATAATATCAGTGATACTGGCCTTCATTCATAAAACGATGCCATTACAACACACATTTAAAATATGCTGTCTTTAAATTGTTTCTAAATTAATTTGGAGAGTAACTGAAATTATTACAATATCAAAATATTAAAAACTCCAATGTTTTTAATTGCAATTAATCATGATTAATTACAGAAAAAATGCGATTAATTTTTTTTTTTTATTATTATCAATTCACAGCACTAATATCTAGTTGTGACTTGAAGTGCTTAGAGTGCAGTGTTATGTTGCAGTATTTGTCCTGAAAAGTAAATGTGATGTTTGTTACCTCAATACATTTAAGGTCATTCCTATTTTAGGTTTTATGTTCTATTATATTAACATTAAAAACACTCTTTTTACGACTAAAATAACAGTTAAGGGTAAAAAAAAACTGAATTCCCAAAAATTTAAACGGAAAAAAAAGGAATTAGCAAATATTAAAACGGAAAAAACGGAATTTGGGAAAAAATAAAACGGATTTCATAGGGCCCTAAGTATGGAAGTCAGGAAAGCTTCCTTCGTCTTGGAAACATGGAGTAGTTGTTCCAATAGCTAAGCCAGGGAAAGATCAGTCCAGAGCAGCTAACTATAGGCCAATTTCACTCACATCGAATTTGTGGAAAGAATGGCAATAGCTAGATTAAATTTCATAATAGAAAACAAAAGTCTTTTTTGCCCACATCAAAGTGGTTTTAGAACATTTACATTTAGTCATTTAGCAGACGCTTTTATTCAAAAGCGACTTACAAATGAGAGCAAAAGAAGCAACTAGAACAGTCAAGGGCAACAGCATGCAAGTGCTTTAACAAGTCTTAGTTAATCTAGCACAGAACACAGGCCAGAATTTTTTTTATTTTGTTTTATAAATAAATTAGACAGACAGAAAATGAATAAAATGATAAGTGCTATTCTTGATTGGTCAGGTGCTGCTGGAAGAGATGTGTCTTTAGGTGTTTTTTTGAAAATGGCTACAGACTCGGCCGAACGAATTGAGATGGGCAGGTCCTTCCACCAGGTGGGAACGGTCCAGGAAAAGGTCAGTGAGAGCGATTTCATGCCTCTCTGGTATGACACCACAAGGCGTCGTTCACTGGCAGAACGTAAGTTCCTGGTGGGTGTGTAAGTCTGAATGAGCGAGTTTAGGTATGTTGGTGCAGAGCCAGTGGTTGCTTGGAAGGCGAGCACCAGTGCCTTGAATTTGATGCAAGCAGCTATTGGCAGCCAGTGCAGACTGATGAAGAGACTGATAAAGAGACTGATGAAGAGAGGCGTGACGTGTGCTCTCTTCGGCTCATGAAAGACCACCCTCGCCGCTGCATTCCGGATCAGTTGCAAGGGCTTGATAGTGCATGCCGGAAGGCCCGCTAGAAGAGCATTACAGTAGTCCAGTCTGGAGAGAACAAGAGCTTGGACCAGGAGTTGTGTGGCATGCTCTGATAGGAAGGGTCTAATCTTCCTAATGTTGTATAACGCAAATCTGCAGGACCGGGTTGTTGCAGTGATGTGGTCAGTGAATTTTAGCTGATCATTAATCACAACTCCAAGGTTCCTGGCTGTCCTGGACGGAGTTATGGTTGATGATCCTAGCTGAATGGAGAGATTGTGGTGAAGTGCTGGGTTGGCAGAGACAACAAGCAGTTCTGTCTTTACAAGGTTAAGTTGAAGGTGATGTTCCTTCATCCAGGCAGAAATGTCTGTTAGGCAGGCAGCGATACGCACACCAACCGTGGGATCATCTGGTTGAAATGAGAAGTAGAGTTGAGTGTCGTTGGCATAGCAGTGATAGGAAAAGCCATGTTTCTGAATGACCGATCCCAGTGATGACATGTAGATGGAGAAGAGAAGTGGTCCAAGCACTGAGCCCTCGGGAACGCCAGTAACTAGATGATGTGACTTAGACACTTCACCTCTCCATGACACCCTGAAGGACCTACCTGAGAGGTAAGACTTGAACCACTGGAGAGCAGTTCCTGAGATGCCCATCTTCATGAGAGTTGACAGGAGGATCTGGTGATTAACTGTGTCAAAAGCAGCAGACAAATCCAGTAAGATAAGTACTGTGGATTTGGAAGCTGCTCTTGCCTGTCTGAGTGCCTCCGTCACCGAGAGCAGGCCAGTCTCAGTTGAGTGGCCGCTTTTGAAGCCGGATTGGTTGATGTCCAGGAGGTTGTTCTGTTCAAGAAACGTAGAGAGCTGGTTAGACACCACTCGCTCAAGTGTCTTTGCAATGAAAGGAAGAAGGGATACCGGTCTGTAGTTTTCTAAAAGTGCTGGGTTCAGAGAGGGTTTCTTAAGCAGTGGGGTTACCCGAGCCTGCTTAAAGGTCCCATGGCATGGCATTTTTCTATTATTTTATAATGTTTCCTGAGGTGTACTTATATTGTTATTATGATTTTTACATCATAAAATGTCATAATTTAGAAATAAAAGGCATTTTTTCTATACTGCTGTTTGCCCTGTGGCTGAATGCCCTGTTTCAAGAGGCGTGTCTGCTGTGAGACTTCAGTAAAAACGCCCACTGTTGTGATTGGCTGACATCTTTGCATTTGAAATGAGCGGAGGGGGCGTGGTTTAACGAGGTCTACGACGCACGAGCTGCTGCCAGAGAGACGGATGGACCTGAGTTCACTTCACATCAGTTCTCAGCATGTCTCAGTTCAGTGAACTGTTGTAGTTACTAGAATATACTTCAGGTTATTAGTTTATTTCTAGTCGGAGGGGCTGTCACTCATGTCAGAAAGTTAGTAACTTTAGTAAATTATGGATCAGCGCTGACTCGAGACGCGAACCGTTTAGAACGATTCAGTCCGATTTGGTTAACTGGTTCTGTTCTCTAAAAAGAACCGATTCAAAAGAATGATTTGTTCGCGAACCGGACATCACGGAGACGGAGCGATTGCTAACAAAGTTATTTAAAGTAACTACTGAGTTGTGAGAGCGCTGTCAGCGCGAGTTTATTGTGTTTGTATCTGAGAGTTCTGAATAAACACGAGTCCCAGTCCCGCCGAGTCCGTCTTCATCCTTCATCCTCATCCAACTTTGTAACACATGCAATGTACCATTACAGCTGTCGAGATGAACGAGTTACGAGTAAGTGTTGATTATAGCATTATTTTTAGATATGTTCCAATCATATGAAAAGTGTCAGTGACGCGCATTGAGTACACAGCGCAAACAAAGACACAACAGCAGTAATCCAATGTAATCTAGTTTATTGTGGGGAAAGCTGGCTAGCCCGGATACCCTCACGCTTACCCCCCTTCTGCTTAATCTCGCGCCACGTTTGGTTCCTCCGCTGTGGGCCAGATGCAGTACTGGGGGTCGGGGATGTTGAAGGCCGACCGGCCAATGCAGCCCGAGCCTCGGCGTCTGTGAGGTTTATCTCTAAAGAGATGTGAGTCTGCCGATGTTGAGCAGAAACTCATGACTGTATGCACATTGTAGAACAGATAGACGCGACGAGGACATACAAAAACACTGACTCACAAGATAGAAAACACGAAAACACCGTTCTGTCGGGAGAGAGAGAAGCCGCAGTGTGTGCATGAATAATAAATAATTAGCTACACATCAGAAATCACTGATCACAGATTAGAAGGAACTGAAAAAAGACTTCTGTTTTCATTTGTACATCCAAACACTGAGAAACTGCCAGCATTCACTCGTTCACAAGCCATGATCTCTCGAGCGTTTGCAAGGGCGTGCTAGATTCTCTGGGCGGAGGAAAGGGAGGAAACCATTCCTGTGTGGACGTCAAACCAGGAGACTTCAGGATTGGCTCGTCTGGCCTGTCATTTTCTCAAAGGCAGAGAAAGACAGCCAGAACTCGGTTTTACACAGATCAACATTTCTATCCACTTGGGGACAATATTCAGGCTAGGGGAACTCCTATTAATGTTGAAATACCTCATAAAATGAAAATTTCATGCCATGGGACCTTTAAATGCTGTGGGGAAGGTCCCGGTGTGAAGAGAGGTGTTGACAATGTGAGTGAGTGCAGGAGTAACAGAAGAAGAAATGGCCTGAAGGAGGTGGGTGGGGATAGGATCAAGCGGACAGGTAGTGGGGTGATTGGAAAGGATGAGTTTGGAGACATCTGCTTCAGAGAGCAGAGAGAAGGAGGGGAGCGTGTGTGTGATGGTTGTTGAGATGTGCGTGTCGGTTTGTGGTGTGGAGAATTGGCTGCTGATGGAGGAGGTTTTGTTTGTTAGAAGGGGTCGAAAGGATTCAATCATATGTCTAGAATCTGAAATCAGAAAAGCATTTATAAATAAGGAAGTGTTAGTTGGAGTGGTTTTCAATGTGGAAAAAGCCTATGTTGTGGAAGGAGGGACTATTAATTAAATTGGATAAAATTTGTATTAAATGAAGGTTTTATAATAGGATAATGGATTTCCTTTTTAATCGTACAATACAGGTTAAGGTAGGATCATGTTACTCAAATATATACACAATAGATAATGGCACTCCTCAAAGCAGTGTTTGTAGCCCAATTTTGTTTAACATACTTACATGCTTATTTACAAGCATTAGCATTTGATTCATAGTTGCTCTGTTTTTGAAGTCCATAAAAAGTGCATCTGTCCGTCAAATAACTGCTCCACGCGGCTCTGGGGTGTTAATAAAGGCCTTCTGAAGCGATTTGACGCGTTTGTGTAACACCAAAGAAGAATAAGGAGAAGAGTGGCATAGTTGTTTTGGCTAACATAGCTCAGAGTAATTGTCAGAGTAAAAGTAATTGAGACTTATTTCTGGGGAATGGAGATTTTGTGTTGTAGACCTTGGAGCCGTTTCGTATTTGCCCGCTCTGGTCTAGGATATACATTTTTGGACTACACTCTGGAGACTTTTTATAGCTGAAGGATACCCTATTTTTTTGTAGGGCTCTGAATCAGTGGATTTATTATTTTTCTCTTTTTTTGTGGAAATTGTTTTTTCATCAGGACTTTAAACATCTTACCTACCACCAAGCAGAAAAGGACTGTTGAGAATCATCTTTTTTTATTATTTTTTGTTTACCTGGACTTAGAGCTCTTGTGTTGTGGGCAATGAGCCTACTCATGAAATTTTTCTATATGGACTAATTTATTTGAGTATGTAAAGAGAGTTTGCCGATTGTATTATGTTTGCAAGTGCCTAAGCTGCTTTATTTCCACTTAGTTTTTAGTTTTTTTTTTTTTTTTGGGGGGGGGGGGGGGGTCTTTGATGTGGTTGAAATCACAAATTAGTAAAAGAAAACAATAGTAAGACTCCTCTTGTGATAAAGATTCAACCTTTCTTGTAAAGAGTTGCAGTTGTTGTAGAGGGATGTCAAAACAGCTGATGCCAAAGGAAGATGAGTGGATGCTTATATGCTCTGGAAAACTTCCGGTGAAATGTCACATATTGGTGTGTCAATATCTTTGTTGAGTGTGTTTACATGCACCCTCAAATTGGCAAACTTTCAAATTGGCAAATTAGGTAAGTGTGATAACTGCATTAAAATAGAAATACAACTTTAAAAAGTCAACCATTGGGGATTTTGTGTACAGCGAGTACAGAATGACAGTTCACCGGAAATGCCCAAACTGGCTTATCAAAAACCATGTAGTAACAGTGCATATATATGGTCAATCAGATTAGATGGGTTCACTCCTCCAGAAATTTAGGAACTTCACCTGTACTATAGGCTGTGTTATATATGATTGCTATTACACGATTTTTAAAGGGGGGGTAAAACACATTCTTTCGAAGGCTTGATTTCGAAAATTATTTTTATTTATTTTTCATATATTTGATCTTTATTCCACACTGCTCTGTCCCTCCTTGTAAAAACGGTCTGATGGTTTCCGGGTTCTATGAAGCCGGTCCCTCAAAAATATGCAATGGGCTCAGATTGGTTAGCTGGCCCAGTGTGTTGTGATTCTCTAACCGCCTAGTGCACATTTGTCGGAAACGTCACGCCCCTTCCCTTTACCGGTAGACTGTGCTTTGGCAGTATTAGAAACAATGGCGTCAATAAAACCATATCAATTTGAGCCCGAATCAGACCCAGACAATTTTAGTGAAGATGATCAAGCAGAACCTGTTCAGTCCTCAAGAGTAAAGACTACGGATCTATAGTGATCACTACTGAATGGCACTGTTACTTTTGTATTTTTAGAACAATTATAGCCAAATATCTGTCGCAAGAACTATTAACCCAAAACGAACACTAAATATTGGCTTCACTAGTAGCCAAATCAAACACAGAACCATGTTTAGCATGCCTGTAGATAAACAATACATAAAAGCTCTAATCAAAGAATAATTTACACTAATGCCAAGTTCGCTGTTGAGATTTTAAAAAAAGTTTGTAACGTTAGGTGTTTGTCGGATAACGTTAAGTATGAATGAGCATTTAACAAACTGGTTTGCAGAAAAGCGTTGTCATCTGTGTACTTACTTGCTACAACGTACAATTAACAATACGAACTATTACAGGAAAACACATCAACGAAAAATAAATCATACTTACAGGTTGTGGCCCGTAAACAGCTTCTGTTTTTAAATCCATCTTTCAGGACAAGCCGTTGTGCGAATCCTGAATTGAACTCGCGAAGATTGTGGAAGCTTTCCTCCGTGAAATGTGCAGCACAGAGAGCGAGATTTGGGTAATAATTATGAGCGACCGAGTTAAAAATAAATTTTAACCATTGATCTCTAACTCCTCCATCCCTAGGAAGGCTGAACAAAGTGGACCTGCAATCAGGATGAAAATAACAGCGTTTCTTCTGCATTGCGGCAACAACACTCCAGCCTAACTATACCGCCATATCTATTCCCCACAGCAATACAAAATGGCCTCGCCACCCTTATTTAATATTCTCAGAGGAGGGGTTTATGTAAATATTGGGACTGGTGATGTCAGCAACCCTGGAGGAATGTCTGTAGTCCCTACCGACCGTTTGCTGTAGTCCTTATAAATTGATTTCTTTAAAAGCAAATATCTCCCTTTGCTTTAAACTTTGAACGTTGTAACTTTGCAGATGTTGTTTATGCTCAAGCAGCAACATTACACGCTAGCTAAAGTTAGAAAAGTGAATTCGGGTTTTACCACCCCTTTAAAAAGCCTAAATATGTAGATTTACAGTGCACGCTAGAGGTGTCTTGATTACTCCTTGTTTCAGCACAATTTATGACTCGCTCATAAAGTCAAGTTTGATTGATTCGGTTTCTTCAGAATCAATATCAGTTGCTGTGGCCTTCATTTCAGTGGAGCCAAATTTGATTTCTAACCTGACCTCACGACTCAAACCCCGGACGGTTTTGGGCATCTGCACTGTAAAAGAGCCGATTGGCTCCACCCCCCACTCATCAACAAACTTTACATTTGTTCTGTTAGTGCTGTAAAAATGTATTATCACTGATGTTTGATTGGAGTCTATTGGGTGTAAAGTGAATGTTTGAGCTTCATCAGAGTGAACTGATTGTCCCTTGCCAACAAGTTTTCCAAAACAGACATTGCAATATTCACGTCCTTCACCGCTTACATATTTGCTCTTGCCCATGTGTGTAAATTCATTAAAGAGCTCATTTACACAGAGCCCATACGTAAGAGCACTTACGCGGGATTCCACCACTTTAGGCTGTTTGCCATACAGGATTGCTCCTTTTATTATTGCTACCTGTGGTTCTTCAGGGCACAGTACTTTGCATTTAGAGCCAAAGTGCTTCTTCATAAATTCTCTCAGAATTGGACAATCAGCATAACCCCCAACTAACAGCATGTACTGAATATTCAGCTCAGTGTTTTTCATGATTTGCTCAATTTTGTCTGCAGTCGCCCTGAGACTGTCATCAAAAAAGCTCTTTAGTTGTTGCTGTTTAATTAGGATTGCTCCATCATCCCACTCTGCTCCATGAACACCCTCAAAGTAACTTTCTATGTTTTTTTTCTCCCCGGCAAGTTTTTGCAAGGAAACCGGGCATGAGATCAGCACTGGGTCCCCTTCCCAAGATTTTGACTGAGCAATTTGATATTTTAATCCCAGCGCCTCTCCTGGGTATTCACGCTCAAATTTCATGAAAATGTCCTCTGAGAATACATCTTTCAGAAAAGAGATGAACTTCCTGTCTACTGTCTGTCCACCCATGTCATTTCCTGAAGCAGCATGCAATTCCTTCAGACGTCCCTCCTCCAGCACCTCATGTACTGTCATGTCAATCGTTCCACCTGCAAAATATGTAAGTTTCATTATTGTAAATAATAATTATTATAATTCTTGTTATTACAACCCGATTCCAAAAAAGTTGGGAAGTTGCCTTTCCAGATGTGTAGGCTTCCCATGCCACATGCACTCATGGATTGTGTTCACTGACAATGTTTTCTGGAAGTATTCCTGAGCCCATGTTGTGATTTCTATTACAGTAGCATTCCTGTATGTGATGCAGTGGTGTCTAAGGGCCCGAAGATCACGGCATCCAGTATGGTTTTCTGGCATTGACCCTTACACACAGAGATTGTTCCAGATTGAATCTTTGGATGATATTATGCACTGTAGATGATGATAACTTCAAACTCTTTGCAATTTTTCTCTGAAAAACTCCTTTCTGATATTGCTCCACTATTTTTGGCCGCAGCATTGGGGGAATTGGTGATCCTCTGCCCATCTTGACTCTGAGAGACACTGCCCCCCTGAGAGGCTCCTTTTTATACCCAATTATGTTGCCAATTGACCTAATAAGTTGCAAATTGGTCCTCCAGATGTTCCTTATATGTACATTTAACTTTTTCGGCCTCTTATTGCTACCTGTCCCAACTTTTTTGGAATGTGTTGCTCTCATGAAATCCAAAATGAGCCAATATTTGGCATGACATTTCAAAATGTCTCACTTTCAACATTTGATATGTTATCTATATTCTATTGTGAATAAAATATACGTTTGAGATTTGTAAATTATTGCATTCCTTTTTTATTCACAATTTGTACAGTGTCCCAACTTTTTTGGAATCGGGTTTGTATTATCTCATGAAAAAGTAAATTATTAATTAAAGTAAAAAGTAGAACAAACTCATTTATTAATTTCTACATTATTGTCACGGTGTGTTTGTCATGTTCTCAGTTTGCCATGTTCAATGTCTTGTTTCTAAGTTAATCATGTTCATTGTCTTGTTTCCTGGTTTGTCATGTGATTCCATTGTGCCCTCATGTGATAATGTCATGTGCCATGTTCCCTAGTCTCTTGTAGCATGTTGGGTGTGTTGGACATCGGCTGCGGCCGGATGGAACCGATCAGCGAGTGTAGCCACGTGCAGGCGGGGAGGAGCTGCAAACGGAGATGTGAAGTCGGACACTTTCTGCTTCCCGCAGTGACGTTCGCGCTGTGTTTGCATACTTTATCAGCTGAAGTGAAATAAATGCAATACACAGATGTTTCAGAGACATTATTGTCATGTAATACTTTATGCACTGCTTAATACAGCGTGTGTTTGTACAAGAATAAAGTTCAACATATAAGCCTACACTATCAATGAAGTGGGGTCTATGTTTTTATCAGTTTTATTTTGATAAACATGACATATAACATCACGACTACATGAAAGGAGGTTTTACTGTTATTAAAAAACAGATTTGTGCGCATTAGTGGAGCTGAAGGTTTTAGAATAAACATGAAACACACGTGATCACTGCCATGCGGTGAATCTGGCCAATCGTGGAACAGCTGTGTTGTCATCAGAGCCAATCGTGGAACAGCTGTGTTGTCATCAGAGCCAATCAGAGGTGGACAAAGTACACAACTCTATTACTTGAGTAAAAGTAAAAGTACTGCTGGTCAAATATTACTCCGTTACAAGTAAAAGTTCTAAAAACAGATTTTTACTTAAGTAAAAGTACAGAAGTATTTGACTTTTTATTTGTATCAAAAGTAAATTTCCTTTTTTATGTCAATGCATTATTTTATTATTGTTGCATTGTTGTATAAATGCACACGCTGTGCCATCTTGGTGGTTTAAGCCAGTCAGGGATGCTCCATCCGACATGCTAGCATACGACTACCTTAAACTCATTTCAATTCTTGTATAAAAGTTATAAAGCTCTTTACAAAGCTGCTGTCACTTTAAGGCTGAATGCATAGACCCTATACTCTGATACACATCCGATATTCTCCCAGACGTTTACATTTTTGAGCATTATGAGACATGTGTCAAGTGTATGCCAACTAAACTAATCTTTAATCGTTTCAGAAAACTGAAACACACTTTATCAAGTCATGCTTGTGATGAGATGTACCAAGTTTGGTTTGAACACGATAAAGCGTTGCAGAGATATAGCCTTAAGTGTGTTTTTGCAACCGCTACGTAAAATTTGTTTGCACGTTTATCGAAAATGATTTGATGAATCAACTTGATTTGTAAGATTTTTTGTCAGCATCGTCTGAAGATGATCTGGTTCAATTTCGTGCAATCGAATTGTCTTGAGCCAAGGAATCCGAGGAAAAAAGAATTTTGTTTCTAGCCCTTATGGTTCAAAAGTTATTAGCATAAACATGAGTCAAATTTTGGACTGATGGTGGCGCTAGAGGGATTGAGTTAGAGACTCCAAATTTGCTATGTTGACTTTTCAGACTGTCCTCTATGAGTGTGCCAAATTTCACAACTTTTTACCATACGGTTCTATGGGCTGCCATAGACTTCGTGGCGGAAGAAGAATCGGAGGAATAATAATAATAATAGGAACGGTTTCAATAGGTGCCTTCGCACCTTCGGTGCTTGGCCCCTGATAATAATAATAATAATAATAATAATAATAATAATAATAATAATAATAATACATTTTATTTGTAACACACTTTACATTAAACAAAATCTCAAAGTGCTACAGATTTAAAACAATACAAAAAAAAAATTATATATATTAAATAAATAAGAATAAATAAAACTGAAAAATAAGAGTAACAAATCAATCAAAAGCTCTGCTAAAAAGGTGGGTTTTAAGACCACATTTAATAGCATCTACAGTCTGTGGGGTCCGCAAGTGGTCAGGGAGAGCATTCCACAGACGAGGGGCTGCTGAGCAGAAGGCCTGATCTCCCATAGTACGGAGTTTGGTCGTGGGAGTTTTGAGAAGATGTGTTGAAAGAGAATGGAGATTACGTGTGGATGTTTGTGTGGTGAGGAGTTCCTTGAGATAGGTGGGTGCGTCACCATGGATGCACTGATGAGTGAGGAGGGAGATCTTATACTCAATCCTGAGCGAGACAGGAAGCCAGTGGAGTGATTTGAGAATGGGGGTGATATGTGCATGTATCTGTATACATGTGATAAGCGCTGTTAGCAAAGTTATTAAAAGCTACGTCCGCCATTGCATAGATTTATTGCATAGCCTCAACTCATGTAAACAAAAGCAATAACGGCGCACAATCTGATGTCAAAAAAGGGAGAGAATGGCGCACACTTCGACTTAACAAGCCCAAATCTCCGGTTTCACCGTCTACATGAAAACGCTGTAACCAGAGTTTCTAAAAATCTTCACCCTGGCCGGAGTTTTAAAAAAAGTCCAGTTTCAGTAACCGGATACTGCGTTTGCGTGTGGACGAACAGCCAAACCGCGTAGAAAAAGTTGCGGTTTTGAAAATTTAGTTTCGGAGGCAAATGGTTGGACTGTTCCTGCTCTGTTTTACTGAAAGTGTGTGCTACTAGCCTGTCTATTTAGGAGGATGCCTCTTCAGCTGGTGCAGATGTTAATGCAAGACCAAAGCACTCTTAATGCATGAGGGTAGTTTTAAGCACGTAAGGGTAGTGGCATCACGTACTGGTCCGTACGGACAGCACTGCGACCGTTGCGTACATCAAGCAACAAGGTGATCTACGCTCCCGCCACTCCCGCTGCATGATGCAACTCGCCCACCATCTCCTCCTATGGAGTCAGAAGCATCTGAAGTCACTTCGTGCTATTCCATCCCAGACGTGCTCAATCATACAGACGACAAGCTCTCACGACAGCCTGCACTTCAGGGAATCCCCAGGCGTTCCAGCTGATATGGAGACACTTTGGAGCCACACAGGTAGACCTGTTTGCCTCTCCGGACATGTCACATTGCCAGTTGTTTTACTCCCTAACGGAGGGGACCCTTTGGCACGGACACAATGGCACACAGATGGCCCCAGTGAGCCTTCTCAAACTAATTGTGCAAAGTCATGGAGAATGAGGAGCAGATCTTGCTAGTTGCTTAATGAACTGTGTTTGTTCACAGAGAACTGTCCACAGGCACCCCAGAGACTTCCATATGTTGTACTACCCTGCTTGGCTAGTCCATATGTGTAACTTCTACATTTCATCTACCTACGGGCAGGATGTGGCTTCCACACAGTGTTCCCTTCCCCTAGAGGGGCACACTTTCCCAGCGTTATCCAATAGTCACACTGAGTGGGTCTTGCGGAAAAGTAGTGACTGACCTCCTCCGCTTAGAGCCCTGATTTCCTACTCCAACAGTTAGGGCGGACCAGGGAGCTCAGGCAAAGGATGTGGCGTGTTGGTCGATACCCCCAATTCGTCAGTCAGTTCTGACGTACGTTGAACTTGACCGACTTGAGGAAACGTCTCTGTTACATATGTAACCCTTGTTCCCTGAAAGAGGGAACGGAGACATAAACTGTATAATAGGAAGAACCTGATAATGGTAAGCTTAGATGAAAGCAAACCTGAGAAACTTCCTGTGTTCCAGATCCAGTCTCTCTGAGGGGGGCTCGAGAAGTGACACTCTGCTTCTAGAATTTGCAAACCCACAGACTGTAGCGACTGAGACAAATCAGACAATTATTTGTTCAATTTAACAAATAATCTTTAAAACTCAACCCCCAAAAGACCACTAAGAGCAAGAAGAGGCCTCTGGTACCAGGACACATGGGAACTGATAAGGTTTATGACCAGAAGGAATTTGCCTGAGACTTGTGACTCACTTAATTATTTTTGAAAAGGACAAATAAACCATTTTAAACCCATATATCCTATATATAACCACTTGATATCACTTAATATACACTCACCTAAATGATTATTGGGAACACCATACTAATACTGTGTTTGACCCCCTTTCACCTTCAGAATTGCCTTAATTCTACGTGGCATTGATTCAACAAGGTGCTGAAAGCATTCTTTAGAAATGTTGGCCCATATTGATAGGATAGCATCTTGCAGTTGATGGAGATTTGTGGGATGCACATCCAGGGCACGAAGCTCCCGTTCCACCACATTCCAAAGATGCTCTATTGGGTTGAGATCTGGTGACTGTGGGGGCCATTTTAGTCCAGTGAACTCATTGTCATGCTCAAGAAACCAATTTGAAATGATTGGAGCTTTGTGACGGTGCATTATCCTGCTGGAAGTAGCCATCAGAGGATGGGGACATGGTGGTCATAAAGGGATGGACATGGTCAGAAACAATGCTCAGGTAGGCCGTGGCATTTAAACGATGCCCAATTGGCACTAAGGGGCCTAAAGTGTGCCAAGAAAACATCCCCCACACCATTCCACCACCACCAGCAGCCTGCACAGTGGTAACAAGGCATGATGGATCCATGTTCTCATTCTGTTTACACCAAATTCTGACTCTACCATCTGAATGTCTCAACAGAAATCCAGACTCATCAGACCAGGCAACATTTTTCCAGTCTTCAACTGTCCATTTTTGGTGAGCTCGTGCTAATTGTAGCCTCTTTTTCCTATCCGTAGTGGAGATGAGTGGTACCCTGTGGGGTCTTCTGCTGTTGTAGCCCATCCGCTTCAAGGTTGTGCGTGTTGTGGCTTCACAAATGCTTTGCTGCAGACCTCGGTTGTAACGAGTGGTTATTTCAGTCAAAGTTGCTCTTCTATCAGCTTGAATCAGTCGGCCCATTCTCCTCTGACCTCTAGCATCAACAAGGCATTTTCGCCCACAGGACTGCCGCATACTGGATGTTTTTCCCTTTCCACACCATTCTTTATAAACCCTAGAAATGGTTGTGTGTGAAAATCCCAGTAACTGAGCAGACTGTGAAATACTCAGACCGGCCCGTCTGGCACCAATAACCATGCCATGCTCAAAATTGCTTAAATCACCTTTCTTTCCCATTCTGACATTCAGTTTGGAGTTCAGGATATTGTCTTGACCAGGACCACACCCCTAAATGCATTGAAGCAACTGCTATGTGATTGGTTGATTAGATAATTGCATTAATGAGAAATTGAACAGGTGTTCCTAATAATCCATTAGGTGAGTGTATAAACTAGTGCTGTGCAAATTAGCGTGTTAATGCGTGCAAATATTTTTTTCAGTTTAACACATTCAAAATATTTAATGCAATTAACGCAGCGTCTGTTTTTATATCCATTTTTCTCTAGTGATACATGATGATTTTAAACAATCTAAGCGCGCCAATACAAAAGAGAACGCGCTGTCTATGAATGCTGTGTGAGTGCGTCTCAATCAGCTCCCTAGTGCAGTAGTCAGGGCACTGATCAGGGAGTCGGCCACATTCATGTACATGATATACTGATTCATCTAGGAAGCTGATTGAGACGCACCCTGACACACACACACACTTGACGCACAGAAAGACTCGCGCCAGTCTCGTGCACATCGAGTTCTCTTTTGCTCTTGAACAAACAATAACAACAAACGGCAGTTTTGTTGAGTATTCTCATAAGAGGAGTATAAAATGAGTTAAATAACGTGTTAGATGAACTTGTGAGAAAATGAGATGCGCATGAGAGCGCGTTAGATCTGCGTCATGTTTGGCAACAGCAGATCTTCAAGTGACAGCAGCACTAATGATGTCTGCCATTAGTGTTCATCAAAGATCAAAGGGGACAGAGAAAATTGTAGCTTTAATGATGATTAATCTATATTTAATCTAGAGAGTAGCATTCGACCAACAGGAAAGGCAATATCTGTGTGAGTATCATTTTTCTCATTGGTTTGTAGCTCAGCTGTTATTTAGAACGTTTGTCTGTGTAGTGTAGTGGGCTTTGTGGTGAAGTAGCGTTGGTTTACGTGTTGATCACCCGATCTCGCACAAGTAAACGGTTTTGGCGAGGTGTGGCCAGCTGTATACAATAGCTGCACTTCCTGTTAGGGAGGTCAATGTACACTATCTGTCTGAGATCACTTCTGGCGTTTGCGTAAACTACGCCAGATCGTGTAGAGACCTCACATACAGGAAGTGATGTCTGTACATGTTGTGAATTCTCTTCCTTTAAGTTTAAAGCTGGCTATGTGTGTGACGTTTTAAGCTATGACTTGCGTAAGTAACATAGGGCAGCGTTTCCAGCACGTACAGTCTTAGCGTATCTGCCTATTCACTTACTCCAGTGGAGGAGTCAGATCATGCGCTCTCAGTCAGCTGCAGCGTTTATGTGCAAGAGAAAGTTTGTGATGAAGTAAATTTATTTACATGTATATTGTTAATAACTCAGATGATTATGCTGTATACCAACGGCGCTAGGTTAGACCAGGTTTATGACGATGTTGATGTTTAGCAATCTTTCTGAGTGTAACTTGATCCTGTTTAACGAGCGGATTCGACCCGCTAGCATCACGGCTCGTATTGTTCATGTTTACAAAGTTATCACTTCAATGTGCAACATTTCCTAGTGTGATAATATCCTTCACTGGCTGTTATTATTCCTGCCTGTATTAATGATCCAGTTAAATTCCTATAGGTGCTGGTCATATAATTAGAATATCATCAAAAAGTTGATTTATTTCCCTAATTCCATGCAAAAAGTGAAACTTGTATATTATATTAATTCGTTACACACAGACTGATATATTTCAAATGCTTATTTATTTAAATTTTGATGATTATAACTGACAACTAAGGAAAATCCCAAATTCAGTATCTCAGAAAATTAGAATATTGTGAAAAGGTTCAATATTGAAGACCCCTGGTGCCACACTCTAATCAGCTGATTAACTCAAAACACCTGCAAAGGCCTTTAAATGGTCTCTCAGTCTAGTTCTGTAGGCTACACAATCATGGGGAAGACTGCTGACTTGACAGTTGTCCAAAAGACGACCATTGACACCTTGCACAAGGAGAGCAAGACACAAAAGGTCATTGCAAAAGAGGCTGGCTGTTCACAGAGCTCTGTGTCCAAGCACATTAATAGAGAGTCGAAGGGAAGGAAAAGATGTGGCAGAAAAAAGTGTACAAGCAATAGGGATAACCACAACCTGGATAGATTTGTTAAACAAAACCCATTCAAACCCATTGAGGTCCAGTGTAAAGTTTCCACAGTCAGTGATGGTTTGGGGTGCCATGTCATCTGCTGGTGTTAGTCCACTGTGTTTTCTGAGGTCCAAGGTCAATGCAGCCGTATACCAGGAAGTTTTAGAGCACTTCATGCTTCCTGCTGCTGACCAACTTTATGGAGATGCAGATTTCATTTTCCAACAGGACTTGGCACCTGCACACAGTGCCAAAGCAACCAGTACCTGGTTTAAGGACCATGGTATCCCTGTTCTTAATTGGCCAGCAAACTCGCCTGACCTTAACCCCCTTAAGAAAATCTATGGGGTATTGTGAAGAGGAAGATGTGATATGCAGAAGAGCTGAAGGCCACTATCAGAGCAACCTGGGCTCTCATAACACCTGAGCAGAGCCACAGACTGATCTCCTCATGCCACGCCGCATCACTGCAGTAATTCAGGCAAAAGGAGCCCCAACTAAGTATTGAGTGCTGGACATGCTCATACTTTTCATGTTTATACTTTTCAGTTAGCCAAGATTTCTAAAAATCCTTTCTTTGTATTGGTCTTAAGTAATATTCTAATTTTCTGAGATTCTGAATTTGGGATTTTCATTCAGTTCAGTTATAATCATTAAAATTAAAAGAAATAAACATTTGAAATATATCAGTCTGTGTGTAATGAATAAATATAACATACAAGTTTCACTTTTTGAATGGAATTAGAGAAACAAATCAACTTTTTGATGATATTCTAATTATATGACCAGCACCTGTATAATCTATAATTTGTTGGTTCTGTCAATTTCATTGCACTATACAGTTTGTTATTATTGCAGATTCATGTTAATATATTTCTTGATTATATTTATGTATCAGTGCATTATGTGGAGTTTATTATGAAGGCTGTAATTTATGGTACTGTTATTTTAATGTACAGTATGCAGATAGTCTGTATTTATTTGGTTTATTTTATTTATATCAGAAACTACCTCAACTAGACTGAGAGAATGCAACGGTTGGAGTAAAAAATCTTCATTTGTGTTCTACTGAAGAAACAAAGTCACATATATCTTGGATGCCCTGGGGGTAAGCAGATAAACATCACATTTGCATTTTTGTGTGAACTATCCCTTTAAGACTTTATTTTTCTCTAAATTGATTTATCAACTTTTAATAGTTTTTAAGACCCCGCGGACAAAAAAGTAATATATTACATATTACATATTACTCTCAAAAATAGTAATGCCTTACTTTACTTTATTACTCCCTGGAGAAAGTAACTAGTTATATTACTAGTTATATTACTAGTTAAATTTTTGTTCTTAATAACTCTATAATTGCCTGAGATGCATCAGATGGAGGGAGAACATACAAAGGAGAAGTGTTCTTTAGGGTCTTTATTACGCCAACAACAGACTGGCACTGTCTTTTTTTTTCACTGTCTTTCACTGACTTTTTTTAGTACTTTATGTTCAAATGAAAGTTTTTGCTGCATGTGGGGCTGCTCGTTCATGTCACTCTGTCGCTTCGCAACGAGCTTTATGTGTCCGTGCTGTCGCTGCAGGTGCTTCTTCAAGTTGGAGGTAGAGTTACAAGCGGTGGAGAGCAGCTTTCTCCCCGGGCAGAGTGTGCACTTCACCGTCAAGTTATTTTCCTTCCGTTTAACATATTCAAAATAATTACTGAATCTCCACCCGTCGAAACTAGCTTTCTCTTTGCTGGGAACCTTCCTCTGAAAAAGAGCTTGCCATTGTTGACGCTTCCATTTTTCCCCATCTGTCTTTGAGGGTGCCGCTCTGCTGCTGGCTGCCGGGTGTCGACCAATCGGTGATGGTAAATGATACCTCGTGCCAAACCCAGACCAATCACTGTTCCATTCACGCCCTCCTCCCCTTCCCTTCTGTTCTCTGTGTTGTGTGCCTTGTGTGTGATGAAGGTGCTACTGGCAAATGTAACGCAAGTAACTAGCTCGGGAAAACTGTAATAATATTACCATTTTCAGACGAGTAATGCCTTACACTACCAGTTACTGAAAAAAGTTATATTATTACAGTTACACCCAACACTGCTAGTAGGTATAACATGATAGGCATACTGTACCTCCACAATCCACAACCATATACCGGGTTCCAGGTGTTTGTTCCAGTGTGTCTTCACATGTGTCCTCTGCTATGAAGCTGTCACTTGGTAGTTGCTTACAGAACACAGATGCAGCCTCCGGCTCCAAAGCAAAGACAAGCTTCTCTGGCTCCGAGCCCTTCACAAGACCTGCCTATGAAAGATATGTGCAGCAGAATGACAAAGCTTCTTTTTTCTCCCCATATAACTAGTGTAGTTATTGATTTTACTGTAAAGTAAAAAAATAAATAAAAAAAGCTCTTTCAATCTATTAAGAAATCCACTTTACAATTATGGTAGTTGGTCATTTTACAGAAGTGGTGCAAAATCAGGTTTGTATAAGGTTGACTTCCTTATCTTTTCTTTCCAATTCTATATTTGTATTGCTTTGTATTTGAAATATATAAATCTACACTGAAATCTTTTTATGCATTTTCACAATTTAGGAAAATTTTATATAAGACCCTAAAGTTGGTCAATACTGAAACACAACAGAAAATTTGCAATAAATAGGAAACAAATAAGGATTTTTTTTTTTCATGTTTATTCAAATAATTAACCGTTAGAATTTCAGAACTATTTTCTATTCCCTATTATTATTTCTGTAACGGGTGCATGCAGGCAGGAAGACGTAGACAGAAGATGAAGATTCAAACAGGCAACTTTACTTATATTACACCAGACAGGTAGCAATCCATACAAAGACGACTAACACACACCAAACACTGCATGAAAAGTGGGATTTTCGACCCCGTAAACGCCTGTATACTCCCGGAAATCTCCCTAATTTTCGGCAGTTTTCGACAATTTAGAGGCAGCGAACGTCGCGTTCGTCTGTGCCACAAATTGTCGTAAACGAACCATGACGTAGGTGGAGAGCCCCCCCCCCCGCTGAGAGCCCGCGGAGGTGCGACGCCTCTAATTTGCATATGAATAGCAGCGAAACCAGAGAGTCAACGGCCAGACTTGAATTTACTCACTCACTATTGGCTGAAGCCACTACATTTAAAAAAGAAAATTCCCTCGTGAGTGGTTGGCAGATCACTGCAAACCAATCATTATTGGTCCCCCTGGCTCATTATAAATGTAAACCCCAATAATAATAATAAATATATAATTTATGTTGTAATAATTTGTTTTATATTAATGTTATTGTGCTATGAAGTATTCATACCATCAAGGAATATATGGGAAAATTATACGGACCGTGCCGTTTATACAAAGAAAGGGCTTCATTTATAAGCATACAGCTGTTCATTCAAAGAAAGGGCTTCATTTATAAAACACAGCGGTTTACTCAAAGAAAGAGCTTTATTGTTAAACACACAACTATGTACAGTGCAGCAGCAACGTCTCGTAATGTAATGTAAAGTTCGGCGTGCTCCAGGCTGCGAGAGGGCGGTGGCCGCACAATCCATCCAGACACCCCGTCAACAAAGCCGTCTTCCTCGTCAGATATGAGTTCAATGGTCGCGGACTTCCAAACGTCCACCTCATCCAGCACACTCTCGCTTCCAGCAACTGTAATACAATCCATAAAGACAATAAGCAACCTGAAAAATACTCACATTGACAAAAAACGGATCTAATATAATAAATCTTACCCTTTTTCTTCTTGATCGACTCCGAGCTAAACTCTGCCTGCGATGTAATGCTGCCTTCACGTGCTATCGGAAATTTGATGATTCCGACTTCTGAAATCGTGATTACGAGCGCATTGCATTCAAGTTTCAAAATGTGAGGGCGTTCATGTGCAATGTTTACCTAGGAAACTCGTATTTACGATAATTCCGAGAGCACGTGAAGGCAGCATAAGTTCAGGTTGTTTGTATCTGAAGCTCCGGCGTGTCGATTCATAATACGTCTTACAGGCAGCTGGAAAACAATTACATGAGACTGGTATTAATAAAAACAGTCACGGTAAAATTAAACAAGGAATGAGAAAAACAGAAGTTATACTTAAGTTACACACACTGTCGTCGTGATCAGCGGTTAAATCTGGACTCGCGGAAATCTCTCCAAGCAGATAAGAGCTCACGGCTTCGTTATGAGGCGAGGATAGTCTGTGTAAACAAAATGTGCAGTTATAAGCTCGGATCTATTAACGCATCCATTTCCTTATACAGCTGAATAAAAGCATATTCTTTAAATCGTAACGTTACATTACCCATGCTCTGGTTCATAGCGACTGCAGTTTGCCTCAGAGTTGTGAAGACGAAGACAGCCTCCTGAAAATGAGTCCAAAAAGTTTGTCGCGTCCATGCAGAGATTGAGTTGAAGACGGTGTCCTGTCATTGTTGATCACGAAAAAGGAAAGCAGCAAAAAACATAAAAAAAAGTTTAAAGCTCGTCTTCTACGTGTCATGGCCATGACCTCGACCTCGCACCTCATTGGACTAGGGCTCTGATATGGAACGCGCCCGGGGCCAAATCTCAATACGAAACGCGTGACTTATGATCGTTTCAACACGCCCTGTTTTCCGCTTCAACGCAGCAATTTTTTACGTGTTTCTTTTGTATGTGTAGACACGCATATTCTGGTCGTGTAACAGGCATACACACACAGTCGACGCACAGTTTTAACATGTTAAGAAGACACATTTGAACGTGTTTCTTAACGCACACATTCTGTACATGTCGAAGTGTAATATTTTTTTTTTTAAAGCAGACTTACCTTTAGATGTAGCCTAAGCTACATACATATTAATATAAGATATTAATTAATTGCTTAACTGACTACTGTGCTAGAGTAAAGTAGCCTAATGTTACAATGTATATTAAGTAAATGCTTAATATTATACAATTATTATAATTTATCTATAGGCTATGGGTTATTGTTTGTTTTTTAAAGTTAGGCTATATATAATTTCTAAAAGTATAGGCTAATTTACACAGCACATATTTATAACTGAAAACACACACACACACACAACTTTATTCACTTTCACATAATAATGATTTTGTAATTTGGTGTTTAGTTTGTTGTATAGTTTGTTTATACTGTTCTGTCTCTGTTTTGTTTCCAGGAACATCTGATGAGTGCTATAATAAAATGACTTCATTAAATTTAAAATATGTTTTGATATTCATTTTATTTATATTATTAATATTTTATTTACCCATAAACGTGTCTTTAGGAAGCCATAAGTTATAGAGACAAGAATAACTTTTGCCATTTAAATGCCACATTAATTTACTGAGGACCCATACAGCCAATGATCATGTGTGAAAACACTTACACATAAATTGATCACTTAGAAATCAAAACTAAGGTTTGAGAAAGAAAGAATATGCATCCAACAAAATATATTGTTTCATAGCAGCTTCAGTAACAAGTTCAAAACAAATTCTGCGGTAAACCGGCTCTAACAAGCCAATATAGTGTCAATATTCAGCTCAAGTGACTTCAGTGTTGATTCAGTTCAGTTGATTTCAGTTCAACTGTAAATTCCTCAGTTGTGCATATTTGTGTGTAGTTTTATATATAGGCCAAAACAACATTTTTGGAAGAGTTAAAATAGTTTTGCACAAAGTGTTGCTTTTGCAAGAGATGTCTGATGTTTTGCATGTTGTGTGTTTTGTGTGTAGAGTTACAAGAAATGGAGCCACATTTTCAGAAATTGTGTGTAAGCAATTAGATAAAACTGTAAATGAATCCAGTTTATTTTAGTTCAGGACTCATAGTCCAGGTGTTAGTAATATGTGCTTAATCTTTGTTCCAGACAACAATTTTTTAACTCACGATTAACTAGATTAAGGCCTACTCTTGGCATAATTTAAACCCTGTCCAGGAAACCACCTCTTGAAAATCTGCATTGATAATTCATAAAATGTGGTGTGAGCTCAATTTAAATGACAATTACAGAAAAACACAATCTGACTTAACTATTAACACACAAACTTGTACTTTTCACAATTATGATTAATAGCCATTTAAAAAATCATTCACAGTGCAGGGTGGAAAAATTAATTTTGGTATGTAAACTGTATGCTTTACTTGATTTATTTGTGTGCTTTGGTTCATTGTCTTGTTGCATCACATAACCTCTCTAAAGGTTGAAGACATGAACTGCTGTCCTGTATTTTTTTTTTTTTTTTTTTACATAACATTGGTTATTGCTAATGACATACAGAGTAATTAATCTACACTGTGAGCCCGGACAAGTTGAATCTACTTAAAAAATTGGAGCAAACTGGTTGCCCTAAAAATTTAGTAATGTGAACTAAAACGAGTACATTTAACTTAAATTTAAGTTAACATTTTAACTTAAACTTTAAACTTGTTTTAGTTAAAAAAATTCAGAACCTAGATAAAACTCCCCCTGCTGCTACTCTGATTTGCATTTGTGTAGCTCACAGCATGTTCATTTACATGATAAAGCCCCCCCTAGAATTAAGGGGAGGGGGGGTCATGGGGGGACAACTGCCAAGCAAGGCCCACGTCAATTTACGACAATTTCCGGCAGTTTTCGGTGTTGCCTGCAAATTGCCGCGCACAGTCGTAAACCTGAAGTTTCACGGCAATCTACAGTGTCACATACTGACGAAAATCCCACTTTTCATGCAGTGAAACTGTTAACGTGACTGTTCATAGAATGAACATGAGGGCACAACTTAAATAGGAACTCAAACAACATGATTCATTGAACACAACTGAACCAAATTAACTCATAATGATGGTAACAGGAATGGTGGGAAAAAACAAAGGAACAAATGAATGAAAACAAACTAAAAGTCCATGATAACTAAGACAAACTGAATGTAACTGTGATAATTTCAATTTATGCACTGTAAACAGACCTCTGTGAGGCATTTATTTAACAGAAATAAACCATAAAATGTCAACAAGGGAAAATAAGGTCCTTTCCACACGAACACGGGTATTTTCAAAACCACAGCTTTTTCTACGCGGTTTGGCTGTTCGTCCACACGCAAAACTCTGAAACTCTGGTTACAACATTGTCGTGTAGACGGTGAAACCGGAGATTTGGGCTTGTTAAGTCGAAGTGTGCGCCATTCTCTCCTTTGTTTGACATCAGATTGTGCGCCGTTATCGCTTTTGTTTACATGAGTCGAGTCTATGCAATAAATCTATGCAATGGCGGACATAGCTTTTAATAACTACTGCTAACAGCGCTTATCACATGTATACAGATACATGCACAGTTATCTCATTGTATTGCAGAACAGAGGCGCCAGAATGCAATAATACAAAATAGTAAGGCAAGTGTGTGAAGCCTTTACAGTCCACTTGGGCCCTGCCCCTGTGTATATACAGTTACCTGTCACTGAGTCCAAAGTAAGCTTGTAGAAGGGTTTCACTGAGCCTATGGCATCCCTCAGTGCATCGGTGCCGTGGATGGGACCCATGTGGAAATCAGGCAGCCAATCATAGCGCGGTTTTGCGTTTTCATGTGGACAGAGATTTTTTTAAAACCATGCTTGTGTGGACGCGATTTTTAAAACGGAGGAAAAACTGGTTATAAAAATACCTGTGTACGTGTGGACTCGGCCCAAATTGTCCAAATAAACAGGGGATCTGGTGTCCTGGCCATGCTGTGGAATCGTGAAGGAAAGGGAATGTTCAGATGGGTTTTGTAGTCGAGACCAGCTCATTTGAGTCTGAGTCGAGACCGAGTTCAGAGAAAATCCACAAACAACATTAGAACTCAATTTAATTAACTTTTTAGTTACGGAGGCGTGCACAAGAGTGACTGCAGAAAAATTGCTGTCTTTAATGCAAAAGTGTGAATGTGCCGGAGGGAGAGAGGGCGGGCGGCCTTCTGTCAGACATTTTTTGGGGAAGATGTTCAGTGTTGAGACTGTCAGCAGTCGTATCTGTATTAATTGTATTATTTACTATTATGACTTCAATTATTCTATCATCTGCTACTAATTGTATCTCATGTTGTTGTTGTTGTTTTATTTTTTATTTATCATATATATTTTTATATCAACAAAAAGACAAAAGAAGAGAAATAATGTAGCAATGTGACTTTCTGGAAAGTGGGATCACTACAGGTTTGATGGCCCATGGACACAGTGTAAAATAGAATCGATAGTAGGCAGGGCACGGGTGTGGGAGAGAACAAAGGGAGTCTTTGCACTAACGTCTCAAGTCATGCACAGTTGCGAAAAAAGAAATTACTAATCATTGGACATCAATTTAAAGAAATATTAACGTAAAGCAATAATCATGAAATATTTTGAATGGGACTCGAGTGGACTCAGAGAAATGGAGCGCAGCTGGAAAAAAACAAAACTAGAGGTCTTTCATAATTCGTGGAAAGAGAGCATGATCGCATACAGACAGACCGTAAAAACTGCTAGATCTGCTTATTTCTCGACTCTCTTAGAAGAAAACAAACACAACCCCTAGGTATTTATTCGATACAAATCTCTAATTGGCTACATTAACCAAAAATAAAGCTTCAACTTCTGATGGTTGTAAACAGCACAGCTGTAATGACTTTATGGACTTCTTTACATGTAAGATTGACAATATACAACACACACACACACACACACACACACACACACACACACTCATGCACTCACACACACACTCGCACACTAATTTACTGCTATAGGAGGAGAATTGGCTAAACCCGTTAACCCCTTTTTGGCAAGTGGGGCATTTTGACATACCCATAGTAAAAGGGCTGCTGCTAACAAGTTATTCTGAATAGACACATGACCAATATATTTCTAGAAAGCCAACACTTGAGAATTTACAGCTGAAAACTCAGAATTACTCAGACAGTTATTACAGTTTTTGCCCGTTGCTTGAACACTATAGACACATGCTTAAACCAAAGTAACAAAACTTGAAGTTGTTGTTACTATACCTTAAACAAAGTGTAACCATACCTTAAACAAAAGCGCTGCTTTGCACTTTAGTTGCAATTCTGTAACACACTTGCTCCTTTCTGCAACACACTTGCTCCTAGACACTACACACTATTTCATACATAAGACACTTAGTTCAAAAATGAAATCTCAGGGTACCATTGGGAAAACACATCTATTCAAAATACAACACACATTGGTTAATTGAAAAGACATAGACACACACCTGAAAACACTTACTTACAAAAATGAACACCAATCAGCCAGCTACAAAAAGGCCACAGTTAAGCCATTTTGAGAACTTTGCAAGCATGGAGGCAGGGAGAGCTAGAGGCAGAGGCAGAGGAAGAGGAAGAGGAGGACAGAGAGAGAGAGAGAGAGAGAGAGAGAGAGAGAGAGAGAGAGAGAGAGAGAGAGAGAGAGAGAGAGAGAGGAGGAGGACGTGGTCAAAGAGGCCACGTAAGGACCATTATTTCGGATGACATGAGAGCAACTTTGGTGGACCATGTCATCAACCATGGCTTGACTATGAGGGAAGCTGGGCAGAGAGTCCATCCTAATCTAAGCCGCTTCACAGTTTCATCCATAATAAGGACATTCTGACTGGAAAACAGGTATGTCTTCAACTCTCTACTCTACTCAGACTGTATCTAGAGTATTTACAGTACTGTACCATATCACGTTACTGTATCACATGTATTGTATTCCAGGGTGGCTAATGCTCCTTTTTCAACAAAATTGGTAGTTTTGTGAAACATACAGTGATAACGTGTTGAGATGTTTCAGTACTGTGTATGGTAAATACAGTAAAGTTCAGTATACACAGTACTGTAAAAAAGAAGCAAACGAGAACAATTTGTGGTTGCATTTTTCTACAGAATGGCTAGAAGACCTGCTGGGGGTGGATGCCAACGCCTGTTCACCGAACAGCAGGAACTTGCCATAGTGAACCTAGTCAGAGCAAACAATGCAATCCGTCTCCACCAGCTACAGCAACAAATACTTGCAGATAGGCAAGTATTCAACAACATAAATCGAGTAAGCATCACAACTATCAGACGGATCTTGGTAAAGCACAACATGACCATGAAGCAACTGTACAGGGTCCCATTTGAGAGGAACAGTGTCAGGGTCAACGAACTTCGACATGAATATGTACAGGTAAGTGTTTCCGTCCTTTACATTTACAATAAAGAATGGGTGCAGTCCAGCAACAGATGAATATGTACCACTGGATTAGTACCACATAGATTCATTCAGAAAGCTACACCGGTACCTGTGTGGTGGGATGGGTCGGTTCTGTATATGTAGTAGTGTAAGTGTGTGCTTTGAGTAAAGCCATCCACAACGTGTATTTTTTGTTACAGAGAATCTTGGACATGGATGGAGCTGCCCAGCCGCATTAATGTATTTACATCGACGAGGCTGGATTCAACCTTAGCAAAAACAGACGACGGGGACGTAATATAATTGGCCAAAGGGCAATTTTGCACGTCCCGGGGCAGCGCGGGGGAAATATCACATTGTGTGCTGCCATAAGTATTCGAGGGCTACTGCACCATCATGCCAAACTGGGTCCCTATAATGCGCAACACATAATCACATTTCTAGATGCACTTCATGATGCAGTTGTACAGGATGGACCAGAGCATAATGTCAGTTTCCATCGGGCTGCTCTGGTCCAGAACTGGTTCACCAACCATGATCAATTTGAAGTTCTGTACTTGCCCCCTTACTCGCCATTTCTAAATCCTATAGAGGAATTTTTTTCCGCTTGGAGATGGCGCGTATATGACCGCCAACCACATGCCCGTATGCCTCTTCTGCAGGCAATGGGACAGGCCTGCGGAGACATTGAGGTGAGGTCAATCCAGGGATGGATTCGGCACACAAGGGGATATTTTCCCCGATGCTTAGCAAGAGAAGACATTGCTTGTGATGTTGATGAGATCCTGTGGCCAGACCCCAAAAGACGGCAGGATCCATAAGCCCACTTGCGCACAATTGTGTTTTTCTGTGTTTACAGTAGTGTATTGTTGGTTTTATTTTTGATTTAACTGAATTTACTGTACTGTAAAATATACTAATGTAATGATTTTGAATTCATTACTTCATTTTTTTGGTTGTTGTGAAAACATGCCCTCTATGGAACTGAATAAAAACATTGAAAACAAAAGACTGTGGTTTTTTTTATATAAAGTAGACTAGTGTGTTGCTGCTGATCTGAAAGTGTATTCATATGATGCAAGTGGGTATCATTTTGTCATCAGAGTGACATTTTGACAAAGGATTGTTAGGTTTTGATAGTAGAGTTTCAATTTGACATATATGTGAATGGTTTATTTCCCAATGTTGTGTCTTATTTGCTTGTGTGTAGAGTTTTGACACAATGAGCCAAATTTAGCAAAACCTGTGTAAGCAATAGGCAAAAACTGTAATATGGAGATATATAGGCTCAAACATGAAAACAAAACAAAAAAATATATTAAGAATATATTTTTAAATGTATAAAAATATGATGTGAATGTAGTATAACAACTTATAACCACAACTAAAGTGAAGCCACAAGTGTGTTCATGCTTCATTTCAAATCTGAGGCTGTTATGTCCAAAACTGTGAATTTAATTAAACATTTTTAAAGACCATGTCGGGATGCTATCAACATGTTATCAACAGGATACTACCAACATGTATCAAACATGCTGTTGTAGTGGACAGCACATTCCAGGGCCCAGTTTATGGCCACTCTCTGTCCATAACAGTGGACAAAGGTTTGCAACATTTTGATTGGATCTTGGTAGACGGAGACAAACAAACTGTCCAACGCCATCAGATAAGATGCTATGACAACATCCAGACACCTCTTAGAGGCCAAAAAGACCAGCTCTTGTACCAAGCCCAGGAAGGACAAGACATCTCATTGGCCCACATGCAGTTTCTGCCCTTCACCCACATCTCCAATGTCCTGGTCTATGACTGCCATACAAATTCCACAGGACCTCCGCAGTAGTGGGTGAAAGAAAGACCAAAATGATCTATCCAAATCCAGTCATAACTATGTTTGGAAACCTTTAGACTGATGTAAACTGCACACATCCATTTCATACTTATTCAGAGAAATAAGTATTCTCAGTGACAGCTATTTGTAATCCATCTTACACAGAATCAGCTGTTAATGAACAAATTAATGAACAGTTAAATCTTTTCCCATCATGTTTGGTTTCTATTTGTTTAGAATATTGCCAAGTGTATTCTGATGATGGTTTGGAAAGTGAGAAATTCATTGGTAAATTTTAAAGACACTTTAAAGACTTCTAACTGTGTACAGTATGCAAATGAGTTCCACAGGAGAAAGGAGGGTGAGTCTCACTGTGGACCCCCTCTGATGCCAGCAGCCAATCGCAACACTGGAAGGGAGAAGCGCCAAATTGCAATCTCCTCCTATTCGGAAAAGAATAAAGGTACCCTTTCAACAGACACACCTTGTTCTGAGTTTCTCCTTGAGAGAGATTGTGACAGAGCAACAGTTTCTGAATCTCCCCAGCAAGGATGAGACTGTAACAGTTCACAAAGTTCTGAGTCTCCCTTCAAGAGAGACATAACAGATACACCGTAATGTTCTGAGTTTCTCCTGCGAGGATGAGACTGTGACAGAGCAACCACGTTCTGAGCCTCTGGTTAATCCAGAGAGACAACAAAAGATCCAAGGATCTGAATCTACAGCTTGTGAGGCAGCAACAGATACGACCACGTTCTGAGCCTCCAGTCTGTGAGGAAAGAGACATTAACAACCACTACGTTCAGAGTTTTAGTCCAGCGAGACGACTACAGCACGTCCCAAGTCTCCATGCCAGAGAGACCAAAGCGGATTGACAAAGTCCTGAGTGTCTGACCCACAGAGTCAGAAGACACACAGAGACATTTGCAACAAGGTTAAGCTAAGGAGAGCAAACCTTCACTTCAAGGTTCCTTCGTCTGCGTGTTCCAGATTAAGGACCTTCTGCACCTCCTTCAGGGCCTCATCTGCGTGTTCCAGATTTAGGACCCTTTGGTGCTCCAGCAGATCAGCATCCCACAGATCTTCGTGTTCAAGACTGTTGAAACGGATTCCAGCTCCTTTCCCACTGCATTGTCACCCAGCACAACCTGTGGAAGAAGTCCCTTCCATCGGACTGCTTCCTCAACCAAGTGGAACGTAAATATCACTTAACCAAACCTCTTTCCAGAAACCTTGGCATTGTTGTATATTATCAGTATATGATTTTCTAATTTACATTAGAGGTAATTTAACTGATGCTAGTTAATACCAGATAACCTTTCGTTATTTGTTTGATGCATACATATAAGGTTCTTCACCTTAGTTTCAGAGAAACAACAGTTTATCTTTCCATAAGATAACGCAACTCTTCCATAGCCACACTCAACTTAATCACATGTATTTTATGTATCTTATGCACTTTATTCCTTTATCATTCATTATATCAGGGCCGGCGTTTGCTATAGGCAATCTAGGCAGTTGCCTAGGGCAAACATAAAAGATGTTTATTAAACATGATCATCCTAGGGCGCCCCCTCAGCCACATTGAATTACTTGACAACCTGATTATTAAATCGAATTGATGGTGATTATTGTCGATCATTTCCGCGGGGGGGCGGGGTGGTCGGAGGTCGGAGGTCAGGCGTCAGGTAAGTGCTCATCACTGGCACGCGCGTTCATCAAAAATGAAGCGGTCTAAACCCTCGGGTGCACAGGGTCGGAAAAAGAAAAAGGAAGAAGAACAGAAGAAAGCTCAGTATAGAGATAAGTCTTCTCATCTCAGTCATTAAGGTGTCAAAAGAAATAAATTTACTTAGTATTATCAATATTATCAACTAATATTGGACGGTATTGGACGTTTCATTGCTGTCACTAAGCGATCACTAGCTAGCTAGTTAGCAAACATAACTTCACTGACAATAACCTACATGGATGTAATTAAATGTCAAAAGACCAGTAAGGTATGTGGATAATGTATCATATGCATGCTAGTTATGAAAAGTACAATTGCTCGCAGTGTAGTCTGTTTAGGGAGTTCACAACTAACGGGTGCATATGATATAAGTTACACACACAGGAATATACTAAACTATATATGTTTTGTTTTTTTTTGGCCATGGCCAGATGCACTCAGTCAATATTTGCAGAGGCCGGAACCTGCTGAAGAAAGGACGCCTGATCCTTCATGTTCGCCTCTCTCTGAACTTTGTAAGTACAACTAGTACTATTGTTGCTGTTTTTGTTATTATTATTATTAGCAATTATTACTTTTATAATCACATCACATGTCATTAATACTACTAATTGTAATCAGTAATAATGTTTAGCCTTTAGTGCAATGTATAATAATAATGTAGCAGCCTAATAGATTAGTAATAATAGTAGTGGTGGGTGGTAGTAATTGTAATGTATCTAATAGGGCTGCACAATATATCAAACTATGCATATCACAAGGGCATGCAATATCTGAATGATTTTGATAGGCTACTTCAACATTTTGAAAATTGTACGTTTTAGGTCGATGCATATAGCAGAGAGTAGACTGAGCACACGACTACTTATGTGACTTGCTTGTCGTTAAAAAGAGTTAATAAACACAATAACTTGCGAAAAACAACTTATTGCACTCTTATGCTGTCTGCTGTCTGACACACACACAAAAGAAAAAGAGAAAATCACTCACTGCTCTTGGCTGAATAACCTTTGTTATTATGTATCAGTGTATATTTAATTCATGTGAAGACTACTGTTTTTAGTTCGTATTTTTAATAACAAAGATAAATTAAAAATATAGCTGCAAGCAGCAATACCGTGGCCAAGCGCAAAGAAGAAGACAAGACATGCCAAAATGGCTGGCAGTGTCAGATCAACTGCAGCAATGAGCAATTAATCACATTTTAAAATGATTTTAGACAAAAGGCTGAAAATGCATTGTAGTTTGAGAGTGTCAGACCAACTGCAGCAATGAACAATTATACAGTTTAAGAAGATTAGGCAAAATGGCTGAAATATATTATCAGTGACTCTATATATGATAAGTTAATGGTTTATCACTTTTGACCAATAGGTGGCACATTTATGAAATAAATGTGGTGTGGTCAAAATAAGGAAACAATGACACAGGCAAAGTTTGATGCCAATATGTCAAAGCATTGCAGAGATACAGCCTCAAGAGTCATTTTGGCATCATGCCTCAACTTCGTCACTGTGGTAAACAAAAACATTGTTTCATCTATTGATGCAAAATCCATAACTTTTTGTCGGCACAGTCTGAAGATGATACGATTTCATTTTGGTGGAAATCGGACAAACGGTCTAGGACGAGTTAAAAAAATACTACATTGTAGTCAATGGGAATTTCATGTTGTGTTCTATTATAGCGCCACCAAGACACACAATCCCACCACTTTTTTTATGTGTCCTCAGAGTCCATACATATGCGTGTCGATTTTGGTGAAAATCTCGTTAGATTTTAGCTCAGCATTTTATGTAATGGATCATAAATTATTGCTGGATAAATTGAAATGTCACAAATGTACTTCTTACTGTGTGCATTGGTTTAAAAGTTTTCTGTTTAATATGTGACAATGTTTATGTTATTATGGAAGTTGTGGAAGATTTTAAAGAGCAATGTGGTGTTCCTCAAGGAAGTTGTTTAGGACTATTATTACCATAATTATTTTACAAATGATCTTCCTCCTGTTTTAAACTGTGCACAGAATGTCATGTATTTTGTTTTGAAAACCACTGCTGAACAATGGACTATAATATATAGAGGAATGAAAATATGGAATGATTTACTATCAGATATTACATATTTGAAGAAGTAAAATTAGTTTTAAAAGGAAGGAACATTTAATGGGATTTGTATGTTTAATTTTATTGTTGTTGATTTAATTAGGGCCCGAGTACCGATGGCGGTCTACAGGCCAATATTTAGTCAGTTATAGTGCCACCTGTGGGCAACAGTAAACTGTGATTAACTCCTCATTAAGACTGAACCAGAATCATATTTGGTCAGTCTAATCTTAAGCCTTAGTGATGTTAAATTTCAAAGATCTTGAGTTTTGTTGAACGGCGTGTCCGCGGCATCCTGACAAAGTCTGATGTTTTGCCAAAATTTTAGTTAGTCATAGTGCTACCAGCTGGTAGCAGGAAGTGTGGCAAATACAAATGATTGATGTAGTCCTCCTATTTTTATATACTTAAATGCATTTTGCTCACCATGCTCTGTGTTCCTAAAGCCCACAAGGTGGTGGTGGCCAGAGTATGTGAGCGGAGTGGAGTGGGAACGGAGCGAGGAGTCGAGCGGCGTGATTTTTTTTAAAAGTCTCCACTACCGCTCCATCACAAGTGCAATTAATGTCAATGGCCCATAATAAAACTGCTTTTTTATCCACAATACACACACACGTTAAACACGTTTAACTAGCTTCAGTACTGCCGCTTCCACCACACAGATGGATCATTCAAATCAGAAAGAATGTAAAGGTTATGATGACGACGACGGACATGAGCGGGATGTTATAGTTCAAGGAATTTTTTGTACCTTCTACATACTGAATATGATCGGGTGAAAGCACATTTTAAACATGTAGCACTTATTCACACACACAAGCATTCTCTCTAATGCATTCAAACAAATGTAGTCTTACAGTGCTTATCTGCTTATCTGGATCTTATTTTGAATGAGCAGAAATCTGTAATGTATAGTGACCCGTAGATAAAATAATGGATGAAAACGTAGTACTATTTTCATGATTCTCAACTAACTTTGCACTGCAAAAAGCAGCAATGATATTTAACTTTTAATGCTGATAAAGCCTAATGAGCTTGGCATGTCGTAGGAAATTTTTTTTGCACACAATGTTCCAATAAACCACGTTGAAACTATCGCCTATTATTTATTTATTTTTTCATTTAATGAATGTTATAAAGCGAATTTTTGTGACATTTCAGAGCTTACTTAAATAGACTAGTGTTTAGCCGCAAATTTCCTCGGAGCGAAGACGGAGCAGTGTTTCTGATATCAGTGAGCGAGGAGTGGAGCTGGGAGTGGGAAATGGTGAACCCGGAGTGGAGTGATTATTGAATGCTTAGAGCGTGAAGGGGAAATTGCTGCCGCTCCACTCCGCTCACATACTCTGGTGGTGGCACGGGTGCAAGGACCCTTTCATTGCTCTTGCAGCTTTAATGTAGGTTTGTAGTTTTTACTTTTTGGGACCTCAGGAAGAGTAGTCACTGCCTAGTTGTTGGCTAATGAGGATCCAAAGAAATAAATAAACTTAGATCATAGATGGGAAAGAGCATTCACGGCAATACAGGCAATTTAACTAAGGAAAAATATGTTGTTTTTTTGACAGTTATAACACGTCTTTGCTTTTTTTTTTTTAGGTGTCCTCAATGTGTGCCCATAAATATGTGTCAAATTTGTTGTAAATATCTAATTTTGTTTTGAAGTTATAGCCACTTATATTTATGAAAGCATGGGCTGCATTGATTGGATTTTTTGGCCACTTACTTCCAAAACGTTGGTTTTTTGTCATTATTGTTTAGCTATTGACCTATGTTTCTGAATTTGCTGATGTGGTTTTGTTTTGATCGGACTAACTGTTTCGAAGACATTCGCAAAGGTTTTTTAGGTGCTAAAGTACACCTTTTCACAAATCGTAAGGTGAAACCTGGCATGTTTGGTATCATTGGACTCGGCAAGGATTCAGAAGTCTAAGGAGGTGAATGCTGTGAAAAACGTAGGCTTGAAATTTCTCAGGCTCCTTCAGGGCATTGTGGCAATGACGTATAGAGAGTTTTTTGAGATACACCAATGTCCTCATAGACTATCATGGCACCCTGGACGAAGACAATGAATGCCCATTTTCATCTGACTAATGTTTGGGTGTGTATATTGCATTTTCATGTGTTTTTCCCCTAATATAGCGCCACCAAGTGGTCAATCATTGCGATTTTTTTTCATGTGATCTCAGATGGAGCTCATACATATGTGACCTGAACTTGGTGAAAATATCTCATTTTGTTCACAAGTTATAGCCATTTTAGTAAAAGAGGTCCCGGTCACATCGTACATTTTGGCTCCTCTTACCAACCATGAATCAAAATATAATATTTTTTTATAATTATTGATAATCACACTCCAGAGAACATTTATGCAGTGGTTTGGTTCTGATCAGGCAAAGAACCTGGGAGTAATTTGCAAAAGTAGGTTTTACAAAAAACCTAAAATATCTCGAAATTGGCGCCTGAAGGGCGAGCAAATCCGAGGCATGTCTTTTGTCCGCATTGAGCCAAGGATTCCAGCGATATAAGGCACTCGAGGCTACGCCTTACGGTTGAGGAGTTATGAGCCGTTTCGTACTTTTGATCGCTGTGGCGCCCCCGTCAGGCCGATCGGGGCGGGCCTCAGTGACGTCAGTAGTCGTTGTGAGTGCTACCAGCCCTGCAAGTTTCAAGTCTCTACGACTTACGGTTTGGTCTGCCTGATCAGTTTTAGCTGGAGAATGATGCATCATGGGAAAATGAACAGTTACAATAGGGTTTCAGCCTGACACCTGACTTTGATTGGATTTTACTACCCCTTACTATCAATATTTTGACATTTGGGCTCATGATCGTGCCTAACGACCTATTTTTCCGAACTTCTGACGCTGATTTCGTCTCGATCGGTCTAGTGGTTTCGAAGATATAGGCAAAAAAGTTTTAAGCGCTAAATTACAACGGTGCACAAACCATACGGCGAAACCTGGCAAGTGTGGTATCGTTGGACTCGGCAACGATTCAGGAGTCCAATGAGATGAGTTTCGTGAAAACAAGTCAACCACACCCAAAGTTCTGAGCATTTTTAAAAAAAAATCTCCACTAGGTGGCGCTGTTTCGAAACTTGTCAGGCTACTTTGGGGTATCGTGGTGATGACCCATACCGAGTTTCGTAACAAACCGTTCATGCGTTGATAAAATACAGCATTTTAGCACATAATTCAAGATGGCCGACAGCCAAAATGGCCGATATGGTAAAATTGGATATCCGTCGACTCGGCATGACGTCCCGAATCTAACCACTTTTATGATATTTGGACAAACGGTTCAGCAAAGAAAAGCTAAAATAGCCATTTTTCGTATCTCCAGACCAGTAGGTGGCACTGCGCCGAAACGCTGCACGTTACATCTCCATTAGGAACTGCAAGATTCAGGACCCGTGAGTATACTTCATAAACCGTTCTTTGAGGGTGGGCCCCGTTCCCGGTGGATCCTCCTCCACCTATCTTTGGGGGTGAGCTGCGCCCCTACCTTCGTCTTCAGGCAGGATGCGCAGATTCCGTACCCTCGGAATGCGAATTATGAATGGGGCCTACGCCAAAGAACTTGATTGCTTGCTGAGCTCCTAAATAAATGTTATTGTTACAGCATTAATTCTCCCGAGTCTTTCTGGCAGAAATGAAGCCAGCTCAAGTTCTACCAGGAAAACTCAATCGTCACGTCACTAATTACCTGCTCATCTATCCAGGAAAACTCAATCGTCACGTCACTAATTACCTGCTCATCTATCCAATCATATCCTTTCCTGTAGCATATAAAGGTAGTAATTACTCGTGTCTGAGTTCGCAGATACTGTCGCTTCAGCACCACCATCCTCCCCACCACCACCAAGATGGGACCTTTCCTCCATCCCACCCTACACCACCAATCGGGCCCTCCTATCATCCTCAACCACCAGATGAGCCCTCCCCTCTACCCTAAAGACTCCAGGATATTCTCTTCCTCCATCTACCACATCACCACCAGATGGCCCCCTTCCTTACTTCGCGGGGGTTGGCTGCGCCCCTGCCTTCGTCTTCAGGCAGGATGCGCAGATTCCGTACCCTCAGAATGCGAATTATGAATGGGGCCTACGCCAAAGAACTTGATTGCTTGCTGAGCTCCTAAATAAATGTTATTGTTACAGCATTAATTCTCCCGAGTCTTTCTGGCAGAACTATATATTACCAAGTCAAGCAAATAGTTTTTTATATTTAATTAAATATTGGCATTACATTTATTGTTTGTTTACATTGATGTTAAAATTATATTGACAGATTTGTGACATTCATTTTTGTTAAAACACTGCTGGTCACTTTCAGAAGTTGTAGCAATGCTTTCTTTTCCCAGAAAGAATGTGAAACACATAAATGGTATCATTCTCAGTTTTTAAATACTTGTTTTAATATAATTTAAATAGATGTTACACACTTAAAGCTGCACTGTGTAACTTTTTTTGTTTATTCTTAGCTAAAAACATTTAGTTCTTTCAAAAAGATATGTGCTCATTAATGTATATTTACTTCTTTCAAGTAATAAAGTATTCTCGTAAGTTTATAATATGCCATTGAAAATACATACGGGTGAGGGGGTAGAATGCGGGTCGCCCTGTTGCCCCTCCATCTTGAAAGTACATTACCCAAAGAGGGACATACCCGTGAATTCAAGCTTCGCCTTTCGCGTTTTAACACTCGATGGCACCGTGTCGAATGTGGACGAGGTCGAGCTGGAAGCCATATTAATCTTGGACTAAATCGGCCACCGTAGGAGTTAAAACGAAATCGGTATTGAGAGGAAGAGAAACTAATATTCACCGGATGGTCATATACCTTTTAACCGGTGTAAAAGTGTAGCTTTAAAGCAATATCGTATTGCATATAGAATATCGCATTATTTAACAAGGTATTGCATATCGCATTTAAAAGTTACATGGTCGGATAAAACGTATTTGTACAATGCAACTATGTGTGGTAGGATGATAGAAATGACCAAATGCAATTGTGTAACAAACAGCATGGATGAATTCTGTGTTTAAATACATTTATTTAGTAGAGATATCCAGTAGTAGTACTCCAGTGACCAGTGACACACAGGCCAGGAACACACAGCCTTGCATACAATAGCTTGTTTTCTTCAAGTTCAACTACATTCATGCTCATTTCACTCACCGCTTGTCTAGATATACAATATGCTTTATTACAGGTGAAGGAAGGAAGTTAGTCATTTGAATAATTAATTCAATCCTACAACCATCTGACAAAATTAACTAGAAGATAATGAAAACACATGGAAATCACAATAACATTCCATCCCTATGAAACTAATTTCAACCACAGCTTTAGTCATTTTCACTAATTTAATTGAACACCACTGATCTGGCTGTTGCAGGTGATGGGGCCACATCTAGCATTCCAGGCACCAGTGAAACACAGACCACTGAGGCCAGGGACACTCAGCCTGAAGCTAGTAAGACCCTTGAATACTGTTAATTAGACCACTATTTAATATTTCATAAATAAAAAACAAGTTAACATTCTTCATGAATTTATCTCAAACACTGCTGGTCAATTATACTCGATATGCTGGTCTATAGTATAGTAATGTATAGCTAAAGCACAGCATAGTAATGATAATGAGTAAATTTTTATATATATTTACCGTCTGTTGTATTATAACTTATAAGATCATTGACGAATCTTAGAAAACAGCACTAACAAAATGAGAACATTTGATGGATATGGATAAAATGAAGAGTACAAATTTGTTATTGCATTTTTGCTTGACATTGTGTACCCCTATTAAAGCATTGAAATCAATTTTGCACATATGCATTTGCCTTTAGGTGAAGGAATAACAAACACAACATGCTCTGCTAATACACTGCCGCCTGGAGACACCTCACACTCTGCAATTCTTGATATCCAGGGAGCACTTCAGCACCTGGCTGAAGAGGTTGGGTCATACCGCTTCTCCATTTGTAGCGTTGTGTGGTATGACATGCTGGCAAAAAATCATCATGTCAGCAAAGCATTGCAGTCAATGTCTATGCAACTGGATGTGGCTCTGAATCTCATGAGGACAACTGAAGCCTCTCTGGTCAGCTACAGAAGCACTGGGTTCACTTCTGCTCAGGTATCAGCAAGAGATCTCTGTGAGGAGATGAATGTGGACACTGTCCTAAAGCAGAAGAGGCTAAGAAAAACCAAAAGACAGTTCTCTTATGAATACCCTGATGAGCCAGAGGGAGATGCGCTAAAGAAATTGGAAATTTCCTTTTTCAATGTCATTGTTGATGTGTCAGTTACATCACTGCAAGAACGCTTCAAGCTCTTGGGTGATGTTGAGGACAAGTTTGGAGTGTTAGTGAACTTTCCTAATTTGCCAGAGTAAGAACTTGCAAAGGAGTGCGAAAACCTCAGCAACACTCTGAGCCATGGTGACCATAAAGATGTTGACGGCAGGGAACTGGCACTTGAGTTTAAAAATTTCCCAGTGTTGCCAAAAGCTGGCATGACGACAATGGAGATTCTGAATTACTTGAAGGAGAAGAAACTTGAAGAAGTTTCCAAATATGTGGGTGGCCCTAAGAATTGCGGTCACACTACCTGTGACAGTAGCTTCTGCTGAAAGAAGCTTCTCTAAATTAAAATTACTTAAGACCTACCTGAGGTCAACAATGAGTCAGGAACGCCTCAATGGACTTGCACTGATGAGCATCAACCAAGAGGTCTCAAGTAAAATATAATTTGATGATACCATCAACAAATTTGCCATTAGGAAGTCCAGACGAGTCAAATTTTAATGCTGCGTCAATTTTGAAGGTAAATAGAAATGCCAGAAACAACTGTTCATCTTGGTAGGGATGGAGCTACAAGAGTGTATATATTTTAATTTTGTAGTGGTAAGTACAGTGTATCCATAATAGCACTTTTGTTTGTAGCGGGTATAGTTATATAGTGTCCATACAGGTGCTTAAGATTGTTTTTGCACAGTTTATCGAGTTAATCTTTGGTAAATATCCTATTCTTTCTAGCATTTGTGTATGAACAATTTATTACAGTTGATCCTTCAAGTCATAATTTGCTTGATTAAGTGTTGGAGTGACTATTAAAGTATTTTTGTTTGTTCATCCATTGTTTGAGTCATTATTTGTTAAATATCTTCGAACATTCTTTGTAGCATTTTTGTAAATGCAATTTATTAGAGTGTATAATTTAAGTCATAATTCACTTTTTTTAAGTGTTGGAGTAACTATAAGAGCATTTTTTTGTTGTTGTATAGTTTAATAAATACATAACAATTAATTATGGGGGGGGGGGGTGCAAAACTCAATCTCGCCTAGGGCAACAAAAGAGCTAGAGCCGGCCCTGCATTGTTTTCATTTAGTAGTTGTGTTAGCTATTCTTGTTTATCTTTTGCTAATAAAATCTATTTTATTACAATTTTGTCTTACTTGTGCTGATAATACAGAAAAGGCTCTACAAGTTAGAAATCTCACCAATCTTTCAGATAAATCAGCTGACAAACTCTCCCCACTTTACATTCAATCTAAATGATTGAACCGCCTCCTGTGTGGAGTATACTCATATAGCCAAAGTAAAAGACCTTGACTAATTAAGAGAGGGGGAAGATGGTTATCTGATGTACTCATAACCACACCTTAAGTGACGTGTGATCCAAAAATCCGTACCGATCACTACTTTACTTAACGTCCTTGGATGGACGAAGGTAAAATCCCTACATAATTGGCGTCCCTTGTTTGGGCCCAAAAGTGAAATTATTACACTGTTGGCCTGCAAACACCCATTTGCAGCCTTTAGTCTAATGTCTGGCGAGGAGAACAGCTCAATTCATTCAATAATGTTCTCAATCAATGATCGTTTTACACCTTTGAGTGTACGAGACTTAACTCCTAGAAGTCTGAGCTGTTTTGGGGCCCTTTGAAGTTTTGACATGCTCTGACCTTTGTGTTTTTTTCAGTTGCTTATAAACATTAATGGAAAAAGTGTAATTACATTGTATTCAGCACAAACTGGGCTACCATAATATCTGAGCAACATGTATGTACATGCTTGTATTTTTGAGAGAAAAATGTTTATGCATGGTTTTTGAGAAGATTTTTTTTTTTTTTTTTTAATTAAGGCCTCAAAACACACAATAGATATGTGTCCACAAGACTTTTGGCTAATGGGTGTTGTTGCCTAGAGTTTTTGCTGCAAACTGATGTGAGAATCATTGAGCCTACTCATTCACATAAAACAATACACTGATTTAACATATGTAAGACAGTTTTTCTTCAAAAAGTCGTATGCGAGGAGGCGTGATATCTAATGAATAATGATGAGTATCACCTGAGAGGACAAAATAACATAATAGCCCGCATAATGAGCTGCATAATGACCTGCATAATGAATGAGCTTAATTCAGGTGTGTGACTGAAGCAACAGGACAAATATTATATATTATATTTTGTACTTATCTAGTAAATGCATCTTGATTAACGAATGTTTAAATATTTAGACTAGAAACAAGACAAAAATTACTAAGAGCATTTTTTCTACATTTGTTGTACTATTTTTTGTTTTTGAAACTAGTCTCATGCTAAAAAAATACAAAAAATAAAATTAAAATTAAGATACAATTTATACAAAACGAAATTCACTGTAAAGAAAGCAATTCACTTTCTACAAAACAAAAAAAATCACTTTCTACAAAACAAAACTCCAGAATAATTTCTGACAAAATTTGATATTAAATTTAAAAAATATCATTAGGCTATAATATTTAAACATCAATATGAAGAAAAATATGTTTGACTGGTACTATATTTATAGCATCTGAGCAGACATTTGCGAATGAAAGCTTTATTGATGTGACACTAGGCTCTTTTACAATAAACACGTTATAATCTGTCCAAAAAAGCCCAAATATATCTTGTCTAAACAGTCTTGCGTGTATGGCATTATATGTTGCAGCAGGATTCATATTTAAACGGTCTTTGTGCTTTTAATATTCACAGATGCTAACAGAATAAACAGCCTACCTTACAATCATCCGTTGCTCTAAGAAATGAACAGCTTTTCATGAGGAGAATAAATCCAGGATTATTTCTCAACGCATCTCAAAACGATGTAGCTTAGCTTATTTGAGTTGATGTGTAGGCGTCGACTCTGGATCGCCTCAGTATCAGTATTACACTGATAAGAAAAAAAGCGAGCCTATTGCGCCGGCCGACTCGAGGTGGTTAATCCTCATTATACTATAATCGTTATTCTTTTGTTTGTTTTGTTCTTTTCTGGACCATTGGACCATTAATAGCACAGTAATCTATTTAAAGTACTCCACATCATATCTGAAGTCTTTCTAAATAATAAAAAATAAACTAAAAGCATATCCTAGGAACCTTATGTGAATAATTGTAACAAAATAGAGAAAGCTCCTGGTCCAACAGGTGCATTAGAGCTACAGTTAGCTTTAAGCTACTTAACACGATATAAATTATTAAAATTACACTTTCACTCGAAATGTCACGTGGAGCACCGTCGAGTGTTTGTATTAGCTTCCTGTCGCGATACAATGGGGATTTCATTCATTTGATGTTAAAACATGTTATATTTAGCATTTTAAATGGAGCTAATCACTACACCTGCTAGCAGTTATAATGTAAACATTCATTATTGATATAAAATAGCCAAAATCACATGAAAAATCACAAAAAACTATTCCGATTGGCGAATATTTTTTTGACACATGCTCTGATTATCACGAATTAACAGATACAATCACATGCAGTTTTAAGTAATAACAAGCCATGGCTCTCAAAGGATCTTAAAATTTGTCTGAATGAGAAAAGGGCTGCATTTTTGAGAGGAGAAAATGATGTAGTAAAGGAGAAAGAGAAGGAATTTAAACGTAAGGTTTTTACAGCAAAAATAGATTTTAAGAATAAGGTTGAACAAAGATTCTGTACAGGCAATGTAAGACAAGCATGGGAGGGATTAAACACAATAATGGGTAAGGAAGGGAAAAAACAAAGTGTTAAAGTGGCAGATTGTGGTAAATTTGTTAATGATTTAAACCTCTTCTATGGAAGATATGATGTGAGAGACCCAAAAATAGGCTGTAGTATTACCTGTGATCAGATTGGTAGCTATGAATATATACAGCTTTCTGAAGAAGAAGTAGCCAGATGTCTCTCTAAAATTAGACCAAACAAAGCCCCTGGGCCTGATGGACTCCAAGGAAGAGTGTTAAAGGTATGTTCTCAGCAGCTTAAAGGGGTTCTCACTCAGCTGTTTCAAATTTTGCTGAATTGTGGTGTTTTTCCAAATTCATGGAAGAAATCCACAATAATACCTGTGCCTAAAGTCTCTAGGGCTATAGCCCTTGGGGACTTTAGACCAGTGGCACTCACTCTACTCTTAGCTAAGTGTATGGAGAGAGTGGTCAGCACCCATCTTATGTTTTCTGTTGGGAATCAACTTGACCCCCTTCAATTTGCCTATAGGTCACACAGGGGCACAGAGGACGCAACTCTTACTCTTGTAAATCAAATAGCTAAACATTTGCAACAACCAAAGTCACTTGCTCGGGTTCTTTTTATTGATTTTACTTCTGCTTTTAATACTATGCAAACTGATATTCTTTAAGAACAACTTCAAAGGATGAATGTGAATGGTGGGCTCATTCACTGGATTAGAAGTTTCTTAACTGACCGCCCTCAGAGAGTCTTAATGAATGGGGTATACTCAGATGAGCTTGTTATAAATACTGGAGCACCACTAGGCTGTGTGTTGTCACCATTGTTGTTTTCAATTTATATAAATGATATGACTGTGCACAGCACCAATGTTAGTTTACTTAAATATTCTGATGACATGGCTCTGGTAGGACTTCTCACAGAAAATAATGCAGCACTTGGCTTATTTTAGCCAAGTCACTTTATTGCAGGATTGGTGTCAGACTGTTAAATTGGAAATTAATGTGACTAAAACAAAATAACTTATAATACAAACAAAACCAAGAGGGGCCAGTAACATCAACCCTGATGTACTTAACAGCCAGCCTGTGGAAGTAGTTGAAAATTTTAAGTACCTGGGTACAATCATTGACTGTACTTTAAGTTTTAATGTTAACTCTGAGAGTATTTTTAAGAGAGCTAATCAGCGATTGTTATTAGTTTCAGGGTAAGTCAGCATATTCTTGAGATGGCATATAGGGGCCTTGTAGAAAGTATTTTACAGTTTAATATAACAGCTTGGTATGGTAACCTGAATGTGAAAGATAAAAACAAGCTTTCTAAAATTGTTAATACGGCAGGGAAGGTGATTGGCAAGTCACAGAGGCAGCTTGGGGATGTATTTGATAAGGCGGTACTCAGGAAGGCCCGACAGATATCAACAGACACCTTACACCCACTAAACTCAGAGTTTGAATTGCTTCCATCTGGCCGTAGATTCAGGGTCCCAAGGGCGAGCAGGAACATCTATAAGAAATCTTTTATTCCCCATGCCATACAGGAACTTAATTTAAACTGAATTAAAAAAAATAAATAATTTATTGTGGACCGAAATCTATCTTATTTTAATCAGCTGCGCTGTTTTCCTTTTTCCATTTTCTGTTGTTGTATGTTGATGGTGGTAGTACTGTACTCTTGTTGGTGTCATTGATGTATTTCTGTTCGGAGAAGTCGAAGACAAATTTCCACTAAGGTGGACAATAAAGTCGAATGAATGAATTAATTAATTAATGAATGTCACACCGATCACAAGTTCAGTATGGAGTACCACAAGGCTCAGTGCTAGGACCGTTGCTCTTCACCCTGTACATGCTATCACTGGGAGATATCATTAGGAAGCATGCCGTTAGTTTTCATTGTTATGCTGACGATACTCAGCTCTATATTTCTTCACACCCTGAAGAAACTTACCAATTCACAAGATTAACGGAATGCATAGCTCATATAAAAAATTGGTTCAATATTAATATTATAAAGCCACGAGAAAATTTTTGGTGCGCCAAAAAAACCTAAATAACGACTTATATAGTGATAACCAATTTTAAAAGACTGCTTCATGAATATATAAGTCGTTATTAGTTTTTTTTTTTGGCGCACCAAAAATATTCTCGTCACTTTATAATATTAATATTGAACCACCGTACTCACATGGACTGATTTAAACAGTTTTTAGTACATTAATGGATCCTGAGAGTGTAAATTGTTTTGCTCTCTATGGAGGCCTCACTGAGCCTTCGGATTTCAAAACAAATATCTATCTTACGGGTGTAGAACGGCATGAGGGTTAGTAATAAATTACATTTTCATTTTTGGGTGAACTAACCCTTTAAAATACTCCATAATTTTTGGCCTCACAGACATGAACGATATGTCTTTACAAAGCTTAAAGTGTCTACTTTTATTTGTGTAGACTCACAATAAAAAATTATGTTGTGCTTTTCGCTAAATAAAGAAAACAAGCAAACAGGATGAACGCTCTCCCGTCTGTCTCCCTGTGATGTCCATTCTGAAATGCGTCTGAAAATGAGCTCAGAACTCAGAAAACTTGCCACACAGACTAACAAAATCTGCATCTGAACGAATTCAAGCAGTTCAACACTGACTGGACTGACTGGCTGTCAGGGAGACCGAATCCAGCTCCATCCCGAGAAAAGAGATCCTCTGTGTGGGGCAGAGTTTGCTCTTCTCCCAGTTGACCAGAAGCCCCAACTGGCTGAGGTGCCTGAGCACCATGTCCCTGTGTTCGCACAACTGCTCTCGCAACTGGGCAAGGATCAGCCAGCCATCGAGATAGTTGAGGATGCGAACACCACGCTCTCTCAAGGGAGCAATGGCCGCCTCCGCGACTTTCGTGAAGACACGGGGCGACAGGGACAGCCCGAAGGGTAGGACTCTGTACTGATATGCCCGTCCCTCGAACGCAAACCGCAGGAACGGCTTGTGTCGAGGGAGAATCGAGACATGAAAGTATGCGTCCTTCAGGTTGATCGCTGCAAGCCAATCTTGGGGACGGATGCACCTGAAGATGCGTTTTTGCGTTAGCATTCTGAACGGCAGCCTGTGAAGGGACCGGTTCAAGAACCGCAGATCCAGGATCGGCCGTAACACGCCACCTTTCTTGAGTACAATGAAGTACGGGCTGTAGAAGCCGGTCTTCATATCGGCTGTAGGGACCGGCTCTAACGCATCCTTCCCCAGTAGGACAGCGATCTCCGCCTGAAGCACAGAGGCATTCTCCTTCGACACGAAGGTGAAGTGAACGCCCCTGAACTTGGGGGGACGCCGAGTGAACTGAATCGCATAGCCGAGTCTGATGGTACGGATGAGCCAGTGAGGCGGGCTGGGGAGTGCTAGCCAGACCAACGGCACCACAGACGTACCTGCAGCGGGGCAGCGAAGTGGTATGCAGGGACCCGACTCGGACGGCCTGGTGGCGGCCCGAAGTGGGGTCTGAGTGTGCTGTGCAACACTTACCTGCTTCCGCTGAGGGGGTGTGCGAGTGTGGGAAGGCCGCTTGTGTGCGTCCCCACAGCCGGCACCCCCTGCTGGCGATTGGAGAGGCGCCTGAGGGTGACAAGGCATGGGAGCATCGAACAACGCCAAGCGCGCTCTCTTGGGGCCAAAGAGATTTTGGAAACTGCTCTTTTATTGAAAATTTGGTTGCAGAAATTAAAGGAGAAATAAGGATTCTCCCCTGGCCCTCCTCCGGGGAAGGAGTGGAGCTGCGGCCATCTCCAGGAGAGCAGTTTTCTCCATCTCTGGGCGGCCCGTCTCAGGGTCGCTTGCCACCTGGCTTGGCAGCGGCCTGAGCGAGCTGGATGTCTTTCCCACGGCCGGCTCCACGATGACACCCGGTTTGAGGCTGCTGCTGGGCTTTGGCAGGAGCGGAGGCGGCGGTGGGCGGACATCCTCGGCGACGTGCAGGCGGAGGCACGGAGGATGTACTTAATCACCTCCGTCTACATCTGGCCGGCAGAGAACTGCTGGGCAAAGCTCTCGACCGCGTCACCCAACAACCCGGCCATGGAGATGGATCCAGGAACTGAAATTTATCAGTCTCCCTCATTTCAGCCAGGTTGAGCCAGGGATGATGCTCCTGGACCACCAGGGTGGACATCGCCTGACCGAGGGAACAGGCAATGACTTTCCCGGAGGAGCTCTGGGTCAGGCCTACCCTCGTGCATGTCCATGAGTGCTTGGGCTTTGTGCACCTGAAGCAACGACATGGCATGCAAGGCAGACGCGGCCTGTCCGCAGGATCTGTAAGCCTTCACGGTCAGACTGGAAGAGAACTTACAGGCTTTGGACGGGAGACGTGGGTCACTGCGCCAGTTGGAAGCGGTTGCCGGACAAAGCTGCATTTTATTGCATGACATAAGTATTTGATACATCAGAAAAGCAGGACCTAATATTTGGTACAGAAACCTTTGTTTTTTAGCCCATCCCAGCCTTGTGCAGGTCTACAATTTTATCCCTGATGTCCTTACACAGCTCTCTGGTCTTGGCCATTGTGGAGAGGTTGGAGTCTGTTTGATTGAGTGTGTGGACAGGTGTCTTTTATACAGGTATGGAGTTACATTTAAATTTATGCATTTGGCAGACGCTTTTATCCAAAGCGACTTACAGTGCCCTAATTACAATCCCCCTGGAGCAACATGGAGTAAAGTGCCTTGCTCAAGGACATTAATACAGGTAATGAGTGGAGAACAGGATGGCTTCTTAAAGAAAAACTAACAGGTCTGTGAGAGCCGGAATTCTTACTGGTTGGTAGGTGATCAAATATTTATGGCATGCAATAAAATGCTAATTAATTATTTAAAAATCATACAATGTGATTTTCTGGATTTTTTTAGATTCCGTCTCTCACAGTTGAAGTGTACCTATGATAAAAATGACAGACTTCTACATGCTTTGTAAGTAGGAAAACCTGCAAAATCGGCAGTGTATCAAACACTTGTTCTCCCCACTGTATATAAAAGGTCATGGTAATATAAGAATATCCTGTAAGTTTCAGAGCTGAAAACTTCCTTGTAAGTCAAAGAAAACCTTTTATTGACACCAGGCCCAGCAAACGCTCGATCTCAGAATATGCCACAACTTGATGTCAACATGTGGTGAAACACGCCTCAAAAGAAGAAGAACCACCGCCTCAAAAGAAGAAGAACCACGCCTGATTCTGTAACCCCGCCCACCGACTCGTGCCACTAATATAACAGGCCTACATAGAGCAAAACTGCATCGAATTTCTAAGCAGTAAACATACCACATAAGCTTCATTCGGATTCCAATATTATAAAGTCATGGATGAACTTTATTTTTAATGAATATCCAGCTCACTTGGGGAAGACATGGGTTCGCCTGGTCCTTCATTTCATCACGGATTCGTAAACAAGAGGCTGGATTCGCAGATAGGATGAGATTACAAAATGTGTTTAAAGTCACTATTACTAAGGATAGTATGATTTCTGAATAATTTAAATGCAAGATATTTAAAGTGAACCTAAATATACTTGCAATAGTTCCACTTTAGCACAATCAAATACTGAAGTAAATCTTTAGTTGGACCTCAGCACTATTTATTGATAACGAAAGGACATTACGTACAAAATTACTTCCAATATTTGTAGTATATTTAGCATAAAATAAAAGTATTTTAAATACATTTTAGTATATGTATTTTTCACTAGGGATGTTTGATTGTATTGAACATTATGAGCTCACCTCAATAGCTGCTTCTCTCATAAACTGTTTGGCTGCTGGATGCCAGATCGCAGGAACTGTCAACACCCAGGTCACATCAGATGCAATGAACTTCATTCCAGATGTTTTCTCATTAATTTTTTTGAGTGCATGATCCTTCAAATATCGCAGACTCTCAGAAAAAACTGTCATTGCTTTCATCTGTTTTCCATTCACTGCAGTTAGCATCAAATCCAGGTGGATTTCCTTAACAGAAATACAGTCAAAATAATAATGAACAAAAATGTACCAGATCTTTCTAGAACACTAATGAATGATTCTATAATACTAGTATACTTAATAATAAAGTAAATACATACCTTATCATGGAGCTCCATTTTAAAATGTTCAAACAGATACTGTTGCTTTGCCTGCTGTTTTGTAGTTGACCGTGTGTATGTCATCATGGCATCATAACCAAACTCCAGGAACTTCTGATCTTCATCAAACAGAATGCAAGTGGGGGTTTTACAGGTTTTGCACCCATCAATTGTCTTCCAGCAAGGAATCCTAATTGGGTTTTGAAGCTGCTTTGTTTGAAAGCTGAAGGCATATCCACTGAATGATGTGCCAAAATCAATGGCTATATGAAGCATTGAACCTGTCATTGTTTTAGAACTCATTGTGCAGTGTGAACCAGTTTGCTTTAGTGCCGTTTACACTGCACTCTCTCTATTATAATCTCTCGGTTTACTTTCAGTTTTGTGAACCTGCCCACTTACAAAAAGGGGTGTAGTCACTGTGGGAATATAAAAACACAAAGTCCTAACTAAATGTTCATATTCACTTCCAGGCAGCAGTGACATTATAGAGCAAAGAAGAGCAGCACAACATTTTCTATATTTCTTTCATATTTCCTCTTTGAATTATATACATTCAAACATAATAGGATACCAAAATGAGGTAAGGTCAATAATATCTTACATTTCTTAAAACTCGTTCCTATCTATTAAAAAAAAGAAAGAAAAACAACTTGCAGTTTTGATTCTAAAGCATGTGCGATTTTATCAGATTACCACAGTTTAATTCAACCATTTTAAACTGACATGTTCAGATGCATTATAATAGCACATTAACTACAGATGAGATTTTACCAATATAATCTCTTAATATGCATACAGTCTCAATTATTTCACTCAATACAAAAATAATATTGAGGGGAATTGTAATGAATTTGCCTTTAAAATGATTGAGTACTGTATGTGTAAATATTCAGCTATTAAGTTCAGCTTAGTTTGTTCTCATCCGTCACGTGTTCTTTTGTTTGAACTCTTTTCTCTCTATGGTTAATACCATAATTAGTTTGTTGTTTTCAGCGGTGTATCGTTAATTGACATTATTTCTGTTGCTACTTAAGGTCTCTTTTGCGTTAGTGTCTGAGAAAGTTGGTTTAGTTCTGAGCCTGTTGTGGATTACTTTGTGAACTACCTTCAGCTTCCTCATATAAAAGTTATTTGTAGTAAGTCAGTCTGTCTACTACAACCATTGAATGTAGAATCATTTAGGTTATTTATACAGATTTAGTTTTTCTAAAAGAATTGAGTACTTTACATGCATAATGGAGTTACTGGAAAAATCTGTAACAAGTCAATGTGGCCCATAGGAACCTACTACAGCAACTGAGTTGAGAAAACATTTATGTGACTTATTGTTGTTGTTGTTTTTTTTAGTTTTTAGTTTTTTTAAAGAATTTATTGCTGTATGCATGTAAAAAGATCTTGGTAAAAGGTCACCTGTAGTAAATCAGTATGTTAAAATAAAATTAAGGTTATAGTGACTTTTTTTTTGTTACAAAATTTGTTTGTTGTGAATGCAGTGTTTGGTGATTTATTTATATAAAATATCAAATTCAGACAAAATTGACTATAAATTAAACAAATTTAGTATCGAGACGGCGCAAGCCTATATGTATACATTGTGAGCACCACATTTTGAAGATGTTGGTAAAAAAAAATGTTTTAACACTCAGCACAGCAGATTTACAGCAATGGATCATAATTAATTTAGGGAGGGGAGAAACATGTTTACATACAGTGTTTTAAGTGTTTATAATAAACAGTAAATATAAAAAAAGTGTATATATATATATATATATATATATATATATATATATATATATATATATATATATATATATATATATATATATATATATATATATATATATATATATATATATATTACTGAATTGCATTCCTATTGATTTATATCAAGCCAGGAGAAAATGAATCCTGTCAATCCCAGCTTGTACCACCACTGTCAACATGACAAGGACCAAAGGTATGAGTTAAATCTAAATCATCTAATTAAGTGAATTACAAACATATATGAACATTGAAACACTATATTTGTAATAATCAATAATATTGTTTGGCTGCAGAGACCAGCAAATGAAAGAACTTGGCCAGCTGTATGCAGAAGAAAGGTAAAAAGGAAAAAAAAAAAACTATTTTGTCATATTTGTCAACAATAATGCTTTAAAACTGTTCAGATGTTAGCATAACCTCATAACCAGTGGGACATCATTTATAAGTGAAACACCTGCCAGTCATATTTCTTTTGTATGTGTGGGGCGCCGGACAAATGTTCAAAAGCTCTCTGACCCCTCCATAGAGAGCAATTGAATTACCACTGTTAAGGCCCAGAAAGGTGCAGATGCAGGAGCTGGCCAATGGTGAGCCGGCGTTCTGCTGTAAATCTGGAAGATTTCATCAGAAATATCTTCATTTGTGTCTGAAGATGAATGAAGGTCTGATGGATTTGGGTGAGGAATCAATGACAGGATTTACATTTTTGGGTGAACTATCCTTTTAAATTGTATCTTTACAAAAAATCATTTCACAAGGTGGTCAGATGAAAAAACAAAATAGGTATCATGGAGCACAATGACTTGTGTAGATAGTACAATGGGTAGTTATACAATGGGCATGTCTCTTTTCAAATAAAATATGCACTTGAAAATTTTAAATATACACTTTAAGTGTAACTCTTTATGGAAGTTGTATTAAATGTACTATATAAAACTTGATTCACTGATGCATAAACAGTATTAAACGATTTAGAAAGAAAGTCTGAGTAAACTTGAATGATTAGCTACACATCAGGAATCACTGATCACAGATCAGGCATTAATGAACACTGTTACTCACTGTTTGTGGCAGTGCTGTCGAATCCAAATGGTAAAGTCTGTTTGTAAAGCCTGTGCTGACATCGCCACTGATAAACTGAATCCATTTTCTCCAAATTCTCTGGGTGGGCAAAGGAGAGGAAGGGGCGGTGACCGTTCCCCGTATGACGACATACAGGGAAGATTCCAGATCGGCTCGTCTGAGCTCTCATTTTCTCAAAGGCAGAGCAGGACAGCCAGAACTCGGTTTACACCTGTCAACATTTCTAGCCACTTGGGGACCATAGACAGGCTAGGGGAATTCATATTAATGTTAAAAAACCTCATACAATGAAAATGTCATGCCATGGGACCTTTAAACTGATTTGCTATCCTGTAGCTCCCTCTGGTGGACAACATTGTTATTCATCTTTAAATCACATTGCTGTAAAAGGCAGATTTTATATGAATGATTAGACCGCCCTTTTATAGAAAGAGCTGACCCTCTTCTTTAAAAAAAAAAAAAAAGTTTTATTCTAGCTTTATTCCTTTTTTATCAACACTTGAATATGGGTCAGTTTCGTAAAAAAAAGCAACATTTTGAACAAAAAGCTGAGAAAATCACGTTTTTGTGAAAGACAGCATCCAGATCCGATTCAGAGCGATGATCAAACACAGATGGAGTAGATGGAGTCCATCAACACCCCTAACGCTTGCACAGTCCTAGAGCTCGCCCTGGCTCCACATTTCATTCAGTAACATTAGATAGTTTTGATTTATATGACGATCTCGTTATTTTACATATGCATCTGCTTACATGCGATCGCTTGTTTTACTGTGTCTACCTCACCTGTGTTTTTATCAGGAGATTCAGTACTCATTCAGAAGATGCGTAATAGCACCCCTAGAGTCTAACAATGAAAACACAGAAACCCGGAAAATTTCATGATTGGCGGGGAAAGAGTTAAAAGACTGAACACAGAGGAAGACTATATATAAGGCAGTTTCGGACTGAGGTTTTGAAAATACCTGTGTTCGTGTGGACAGGGCCTATGTGAAAACATAAAAAAAATTAAGCATCTTTTAAAAAAAAGTTTTGTAATAGCCTACAACATCTCATATAGCTGTAGTTCTACAGGAAAGACTCGGGAGAATTATATCGACAATAGTGCATTTATTAATAGCTCAGCAAGCTAATAATATACAAAGTAATTTGGCGTAGGCCCCGTCCATAGGTATAATCCGAGGGTATCGGATCTGCAATTCCTGCCTGAAGACGAGGGCAGGGGCGCAGCCGACCCCAAGTAGGTGGAGTATGAATACACCGGGACGGGGCCCGCCAACCCCCAAAAGTTGGTAACTGAGTATACCCACTGGTCTAGAATCCTGGGGTTCCTGAAAAATTGAGAAGGAAGTTACTATGTGGTAGAATTAAGATGTGAAAAGATACGGCGTGCCTATAGCTTAATAGAAAAGAAAGACAATATATTTATTTATATTTGTATTTAGTTATTTTTTTTATATATATAAATATATATATATATATAAATATATATATATATATATATATATATATATATATATATATATATATATATATATATATATATATATATATATATATATATATATATATATTGCCAGTTCACTCCTAGGAAAACACAGAGACAAGGCCTCATTGGACCATGCAGACAGCCGCCTTGGCAAAAATAATAAAACTGGCCTCATTGGACCATACAGACAGCCGCCTTGGCAAAAATAATAAAACTGGCCTCATTGGACCATACAGACAGAGCCGCATTGGCTATAATAGAACGGCCGCATTGGACCACATATAGCAGGCCACCTAGGGCCGTACATAAACCACACAGACTCTGGCCTCATTGGACCACACGGCCTTTATAGACCACAGAGACAAGGCCTTGATGAGCCACACGGCCTTTATAGACCACAGAGACAAGGCCTTGATGAGCCACACGGCCTTTATAGACCACAGAGACAAGGCCTCTAAGCCACAACGGCCGCTAATGCCACGAAGAGACAAGGTAAGACTGGACTGCACGTGAACTAGAATTCACGTGCAGAACACTTTGCTAGAATTTTTGTTTTATTATTTTTTTTATTTTATTATAACACACAAAACCTATGCCCCAGGGGGCGACTGGCCACCATTAGCATCTTTTAAGGACAAGACCAAGCCACTAGTGCCACACATAGACAAACCACACAAGACTACGGCATCTAAGCCACATTAAACATATGCCCCAGAGGGGCCACTGGCCGATCAGGCATCTTTTTGAAGGACAAGACAAACATATGCCACAAGGCGCCAAGCCACACATGAACACAAGGCCCACGTGGCCACAAGGCCACACATAGACAGACATACTTGAATACAAGGCCACTAGGCCACATTTAACCATGCCATGAAGGCCACAAGACCACGAGACAAGGCCACATTAGGCTACACGGTCACAGTAGACCACACAGAACATAGAATATTTCCTAAACCATAATCCCGCACTTAGACGAGATGAACAGACAATGACCACTAAGCCACACGAAACGAGGCCATAAGGGCCGCAGCCTTGAAGGCAGAACATGGAACAAGGCAACATGTACCACGAGCCATGAGACCGACACAGAGACGAGGCCCGCCGGGCCACACTGAACAAGGCAGACTCCACACTCCAGGAAAGGTTTCTAAACACAGACTGGAGTATGTTTGCTTCTCAAGCCACCAGTGGCGCTCACACAGACATTGACTCCTACACCTCCTCAGTATTGGATCATATCAATACCACCATTGACAGTGTTACAACCCAGAAACAGATCACCACATACCCAAATCAGAAGCCTTGGATGAACAGGGAAGTACGACTCCTGCTGAAGTCACGCAATACTGCCTTCAGATCAGGAGATGAACAAGCCTACAGCGCATCCAGAGCAAACCTGAATAGGGGCATCAAAAAGGCCAAGCACTGCTACAAGTTAAAGATAGAGGGACACTTTTCCAACTCTGACCCTCGACGCATGTGGCAGGGCATTCAGGCCATCAGTGATTATAAACCCACCCACTCCACCCCCGCAGCCACTGATGTCAACTTCCTGAACGAGCTAAATCACTTTTATGCTCGTTTTGAAAGAGACAACAGAGAAACTGCCACCAAGCTCAAACCCTCAGATGACCACCCACCAATCACACTCTCCTCTACAGATGTCTGCAAGGCACTGAGCCGGATCAGCGCGCACAAGGCTGCTGGACCAGACAACATCCCTGGTCGTGTTCTCAGGGCATGTGCGGAGCAGCTCGCTGGGGTTTTTACAGACATTTTCAACCTGTCTCTCGCCCAAGCAGCTGTACCATCATGCTTTAAACGCACTTCCATTGTGCCAGTGCCGAAACACTCCAGCCCGAGGTGCCCTAATGACTACCGCCCTGTAGCACTCACGCCCATCGTCATGAAGTGCTTTGAGCGGCTGGTCCTGGAACACCTAAAAGACTCTATACCATCCACATTGGACTCACACCAGTTTGCCTATCGCAGCAATAGGAGCACAGAGGATGCAGTTTCCATGGCACTGCACTCTGTGCTCACCCATCTGGACAGTAAAAACACCTATGCACGCATGCTGTTTGTTGACTTCAGCTCAGCATTCAACACTGTCATCCCATCCAAGTTAATTGCCAAACTTGGAGACCTGGGCATCAACACTTCAATGTGTAACTGGATTTTGGACTTCCTAACTGACAGACCACAGAATGTTCGATCAGGATCCACCTGCTCCACGTCCATCACACTCAACACTGGTGTACCACAGGGCTGTGTGCTAAGTCCGTTTCTCTACTCCCTCTTCACCTCTGACTGCAAGCCTGTGTATGGATCTAATTCCATCGTCAAGTTTGCGGACGACACTACGGTGATTGGTCTCATCAGCAACAACGATGAGACTGCCTATAGGGAGGAGATCCAGCACCTGGCCACATGGTGCACTGAAAATAACCTGAAATAAAAAAAAGAAGTGATTTCTAAATTTACTTTGACTTGTATTTCATTGCAGACAATATGAACACAAAATATTTCATGTTTTGTCTGGTCAACTTCATGTCATTTGTAAATATGCATCCTTTCCTGTCATTCAGACCTGCAACACATTTAAAAAAAAGTTGGGACAGGAGCAATTTAGGGCTAGTAATGAGGTAAAATGGTTAAATAATGATGTGATTTGAAACAGGTGATGTCAACAGGTGATTGTAATTATGATTTGGTACAAAAGCAGCATCCAAGAAAGGTCTAATCCTTTAGGAGCAAAGATGGGCAGAGGATCCCCAGTTTGCCAACAAATACGTGAGAAAATTATTGAAATGTTTAAAAACAATGTTCCTCAAAGAAAGATAGGAAGAGATTTGGATATTTCACATTCAACAGTGCATAACATAATTAAAAGATTCAAGGAATCTGGAGGAATTTCAGTGCGTAAAGGACAAGGGCGCAAGCCTAAGCTGAACAACCGTGATCTCCGATCCCTCAGGCGGCACTGCATCAAGAATCGTCATTCATCTAGAAGCGATATCACCACATGGGCTCAGGACTACTTTGGCAAACCTTTGTCAAGTACCACAATACGTAGTTACATCCACAAATGCCAGTTAAAACTGTACTGTGCCAAAAGGAAGTCCTATGTTAACAGTGTCCAGAAGCGCCGTCGACTTCTCTGGGCTCGGAGGCATCTGGGATGGACCATCACACAGTGGAAACGTGTACTGTGGTCAGATGAATCAGTATTTCAGGTATTTTTTGGGAGAAATGAACGCCGTGTGCTCCGGACCAAAGAAGAAAAGGATAATCCAGACTGTTACCAGCAACAAGTCCAAAAGCCAGGGTCTGTCATGGTATGGGGTTGTGTCAGTGCCCTTGGCAAAGGTAACTTGCACTTCTGTGAAGGCACCATTAATGCTGAAAAGTACATAGAGATTTTGGAGCATAATATGCTGCCTTCAAGAAGACATCTTTTCCAGGGACGTCCATGCATATTTCAACAAGACAATGCAAAACCACATTCTGCACACATTACAAAGTCCTGGCTGCGGAGGAAGAGGGTACGGGTACTTGACTGGCGTGCCTGCAGTCCCGACCTGTCTCCAATAGAGAATGTGTGGCGCATTTTGAAATGCAAAATGCGACAATGAAAGAGACAACAGAGAAACTGCCACCAAGCTCAAACCCTCAGCTGACCCACCTATCACACTCTCCACCACAGATGTCTGCAAGGCACTGAGCCGGATCAGCGCACACAAGGCTGCTGGACCAGACAACATCCCTGGTCGTGTTCTCAGGGCATGTGCGGAGCAGCTCGCTGGGGTTTTTACAGACATTTTCAACCTGTCTCTTGCCCAAGCAGCTGTACTTTCATGCTTTAAACGCACTTCCATTGTGCCAGTGCCAAAACACTCTAACCTGAGGTGCCCTAATGACTACCGCCCTGTAGCACTCACACCCATCGTCATGAAGTGCTTTGAGCGGCTGGTCCTGGAACACCTAAAAGACTCTCTACCATCCACATTGGACTCACACCAGTTTGCCTACCGCAGCAATAGGAGCACAGAGGATGCCGTTTCCATGGCACTGCACTCTGTGCTCACTCACCTGGACAATAAAAACACTTACGCACGTATGCTGTTTGTTGACTTCAGCTCAGCATTCAACACTGTCCTCCCATCCAAGTTAATTGCCAAACTTGGAGACCTGGGCATCAACACTTCAATGTGTAACTGGATTTTGGACTTCCTAACTGACAGACCCCAGAATGTTCGTTCAGGATTCACCTGTTCCACATCCATCACTCTTAACACTGGTGTACCACAGGGCTGTGTGCTAAGCCCGTTTCTCTACTCCCTCTTCACCGCCGACTGCAAGCCTGTGTATGGATCTAATTATATCAAGTTTGCGGACGACACAACGGTGATTGGTCTCATCAGCAACAACGATGAGATTGCCTATAGGGAGGAGATCCAGCACCTGGCCACATGGTGCACCGAAAATAACCTGCTCCTCAACACCACCAAAACGAAGGAGCTCATCGTGGACTTCAGGAAGGAGTAAAGAGGCACACACGACACCATCCACATCAATGAAATGGCTGTTGAACGTGTCTCCAGTTTCAAGTACCTGGGGATCCACATCTCGGCGGACATGTCGTGGATGACCAACACCTCCAGCCTGGTCAAGAAGGCTCACCAGCGCCTCTTCTTCCTGAGGACACTGAGGAAGAATCAGCTCTCCTCGGCTATCCTGGTGAAGTTCTATCGCTGCGCGATAGAAAGCATCCTGACCAACTGTGTGGCAGTATGGTATGGAAGCTGCTCTGTTGCGGAGCGCAAGGCACTGCAGCGGGTGGTGAAAACTGCCCAGCGCATCACAGGGACTCCACTACCTGCCATCGAGCACACCCAGAGGAAACGCTGTCTGCATCGAGCTCGCAGCAACCTCAAGGACTCCTCTCACCCAGCCCACAGACTGTTTTCTCTCCTGCCCTACGGCAGGCGTTTCAGGATCCACCGGACCAGGACCAGCAGACTAAAGAACAGTTTTTTCCCCAGAGCTGTCTCTTTACTGAACTCTAACCCCCGTTGATCCACTCCCCTCATATACTGATATCTCTCCTACCTCACATCCGCCTTCACTTTGTTATTTGCACTACCGACTGTTTATTACAGTCACAACCGACTGTTTATTACAGTTTATTACAGTGTTTACTTATTCATTTTGCACTACCATACCTTAACCTTATTATGCTCATTTGCACTGCCGACTGTTATTTACAGTACCTACTGTTTACATTTGCATTTTGCACCGTACTTCTAACTGTAATATGCAATCACTTTCCACTGCACTTTTACACTTTTTTTTTTTCCGGATAGCTTCTGTCCATAATTTATTGCACTACCTTAATCCACTGCCATATTCCTCATTTTAGCCTAACATATCATTGTATACCTCTATCTGTAAAATTCTGTTTATAGTAATAGCCATCTGTATATTATATTACATATCCACCTGTAAATTCTGTTAATAGTAATAACCATCTGTATATTATTCACTGTACATATTCACCTGTAAATTCTGTTTATAGTAATAACCATCTCTCTATTTATAGATATATTTAAATATTCTCAGTACATATCCATGTCCTGCACTTATGCAAACGTTGTATATCCTGCACTTGCTGCTATTGCACTTCTGGTTAGACCTAAACTGCATTTCGTTGCCTTGTACTTGTACTTGTGTAATGACAATAAAGTTGAATCTAATCTAATCTAATCTAATCTAATCTAATGTGACAGAAGGACCATGTTTTGCATCATATCAAAACAGAGGGTCACATGACCTTCAGCATCCCTGCCTAACAGGTCATAAAACATGCATGCTCTGCGATGATGCAAGATGAATGATGCAGATTCCATTCTCTTCTCTGTCTCAGTTAGGTTTGGATCTGTAATCCGGATCTTGTACTTGGCACAATCAGAGCATGCATCTGTAGCTGGGTGACCGAAGCCAAGATTGAAATCCTTGGAGAACACAGAGTAATAGAGGGAGTAGCTGGTCTGAGCATGGTTCTGAGCCTCAAAGAGCTCATGCATCTTGTGCACATTCAGGTCACTGGGGATATACTTGCGGCCTGGTGCTCCTCTCCGCCCATAATGGCTGTCCTTGCAGGTAAAAGACTGGATGTGCTCAACAATGAGTTGGCTTCTCCTGTTGTGCTCCTCACTGTGCCGTGCACCACCTACTCTCTCTGGGCGAGTCTCAGCATAATATTTAGCCACCCGTGACACACGGTCTTTGCTGATGCCTGTGAAAGTAAATTGTTTAGATTGAAATTAAAAGAATTACACACAACTAACTTGTTATTACATACTCTATAAAACAGATTATTAAAGGGGTGGTTCCGTTTTTTTCTAGGCTTGGTTGTGTTTATATGGCGCAGTATAACATGTCTTAATACTTCTTTAAACACCATATTTTTCTTATATTTTAACTTTATTCCACATCGCTGTCTACACTGTCATTTGAACGGCCCGTTTGCTTCCTGCTTCTATGAAGCCCATCCCTCCGAAAAACGCAATGGTCTTTGATTGGTTAGATGGCCAAATGTAGTTTGTAGTTCTGCAACAGCTCTCTCTCTTTCGTAATGACTGCGACGTGGCCTCGCCCACTTTGTTGAGTGTTCGCGGGGGCAGTGTTTATGTTAATAGCAAGGGTTTATTATGTCATCAACCTGGGAAGAAGCTTGTTGTAGTCCAAACTGGCCGTTTTTGTAGGCAATAAACTGCCATAACTTTAAAAGACAATATCTCAGTTTGCATTGAACTTTCAGCGCTGTAACTTTGCAGATACTGTTTATGCTCAAGCAGCAACATTACACACTAACTAAAGTTAAAAAAGTGAAATCACATGCAACCACCCCTTTAAAATGTAATACCCAAAACATTGTTTCATTTGATTACTTTGAAATGGAGATATTGCTAATTATTCTACATTAACTGAATGTATGCTTTACTATATCTCTTTACATAAATATTATTTTCTACTTAAAAATATAATTTCGTTATTTTACTAACCCAACTTATGACTCCGCACTTTCTATATAGGTTGCACGTGAGGGGAAAAAAGTAGCTTTCTTCCACTAAAGAAGAGTTGTGTACTTTTGAGCACTTATTATTTTATATCTCTTTACATACATTTTTTTCTACTTAAAAACTATAATTTCCTCTTTTTTTTTCTAACCCAACTAACGTAACTTACTCATCCGCGCTTTCTATATAGGTTGCACGTGAGGGAAAAGATTCCACTTAAGAAGAGTAGTGCACTTTTAAGCACTTCTTATTTTAATATACCTCTTTACATAAATATTTTTTTAATTCTGAAATGAAAATTGTACTCACCAAACACTTCAATGAAGGTCGCCTTGCAAACGGCACCTTCTCCAGGAGACTGCTACGAAAAAGACTGTACTTGACTGATATTTTCCGGTCTTTTCGTTTGCTTACGTCCAGGACTTTCAGACGTTGCCTTTTCACTTGCATTATGTCCAGGAGATGAAGTATGGCCCTGTCCTGGTCAACCTTGTTTGGTCTTTCTTCAGAGTACCACATCGAACGCTCACCGAATTCTGATTGGTCGAGAGGACATATCGCATTTAGACTAAAAATAGGTTTGGCGCTTGAAGCAGTTTGGAAAAAAACTGCATCTTGCAGTACATTTTAAACAAGGAAATATAGCGATTTGGCATTAAACATTTATGGAGCAGACAATAGGTTCAGTACACAGCAAAATGCCATGATAAACTCTTTTTTTTTATTTGCCGTTTATCGCGTTTTGGAAAAGAGCTCTTCATATATATATACAACCCCAAATCAGAAAAAGTTGGGACAGTATGGAAAACGCAAATTAAAAAAAAGAAGTGATTTCTAAATTTACTTTGACTTGTATTTCATTGCAGACAATATGAACACAAAATATTTCATGTTTTGTCTGGTCAACTTCATGTCATTTGTAAATATGCATCCTTTCCTGTCATTGAGACCTGCAACACATTTCAAAAAAAGTTGGGACAGGAGCAATTTAGGGCTAGTAATGAGGTAAAATGGTTAAATAATGATGTGATTTGAAACAGGTGATGTCAACAGGTGATTGTAATTATGATTTGGTACAAAAGCAGCATCCAAGAAAGGTCTAATCCTTTAGGAGCAAAGATGGGCCGAGGATTGCCAGTTTGCCAACAAATACGTGAGAAAATTATTGAAATGTTTAAAAACAATGTTCCTCAAAGAAAGATAGGAAGAGATTTGGATATTTCACATTCAACAGTGCATAACATAATTAAAAGATTCAGGGAATTTCAGTGCGTAAAGGACAAGGGCGCAAGCCTAAGCTGAACAACCGTGATCTCCGATCCCTCAGGCGGCACTGCATCAAGAATTGTCATTCATCTATAAACGATATCATCACATGGGTTCAGGACTACTTTGGCAAACCTTTGTCAAGTACTACAATACGTAGTTACATCCACAAATGCCAGTTAAAACTGTACTGTGCCAAAAGGAAGCCCTATGTTAACAGTGTCCAGTGTTCAGGTATTTTTTCGGAGGAATGGACGCCGTGTGCTCCGGACCAAAGAAGAAAAGGATCATCCAGACTGTTACCAGCAACAAGTCCAAAAGCCAGGGTCTGTCATGGTATGGGGTTGTGTCAGTGCCCTTGGCAAAGGTAACTTGCACTTCTGTGAAGGCACCATTAATGCTGAAAAGTACATAGAGATTTTGGAGCATAATATGCTGCCTTCAAGAAGACATCTTTTCCAGGGACGTCCATGCATATTTCAACAAGACAATGCAAAACCACATTCTGCACACATTACAAAGTCCTGGCTGCGGAGGAAGAGGGTACGGGTACTTGACTGGCCTGCCTCAGTCCCGACCTGTCTCCAATAGAGAATGTGGACAACGAAGACCCCGTACTGTTGCCCACCTTAAGACTTGTTTGCAGGAAAAATGGGACAAAATTACACCTGAAACACTTCATCACTTGGTGTCTTCAGTCCCTAAACGTCTTTTAAGTGTTGTGAAAAGGAATGGCAACATTACAAAGTGGTAAATGCTTTACTGTCCCAACTTTTTTTGAAATGTGTTGAGGTCTGAATGACAGGAAAGGATGCATATTTACAAATGACATGAAGTTGACCAGACAAAACGTCTCGGGTTATGACTATAACCCTTGTTCCCCAAGAAGGGAACGAGACACAGCGTCATCTTGATGACACTTTGGGGAACGCCCCTTCGCGTAAAGCGTCTGAAGAAACAGTAGAATCAGCCCAATCCGATTGGTGTTGCGTGATGACGTAGTATGTGACGGCATACCCGGAAGATACAAAGAGACGTCATGAACACAACAGAGATAGCGTTCTTGCAATGAAGCGAGCGCTCTGATGATTGGGTGGACACGAGACGCAGTGTCTCGTTCCCTTCTCGAGGAACAAGGGTTATAGTCATAACCCGAGACGTTCCCCTTCGAGGGAACTCGAACTGCGTCATCGTGATGACACTTTGGGGAACGAGTACCAACTATCCCGCACCAATCATACCCAACCCAGTGTGAAGCTGAAACCCAGGCACAACTAGGGGGCGAGCACTCTAGCGTCAGGCGTCTCAGGGAGATGCAAACTGTAGTAACGAATGAAGATGTGAGGGGTGGCCAACCCAGCCGCCTCGCAGATCTCTTGCATAGAGGCTCCAGAAAGGAGGGCCACCGAGGAGGCCATGCTCCTGGTAGAATGGGCCCTCATGGCTAACGGTGAAGGCAAGTTGCGCACCTGATAAGCCATGGCTATAGCCTGGACAATCCAATTACTGATTGTCTGCTTTGACGCAGGCAGCCCCTTCTTGGGTGAACCAAAACACACCAACAGCTGGTCTGACTCTCTCCACTGAGCAGACTTCTCCAAGTAAATCCTCAATGCCCGCGCAGGGCAGAGGAGGTGAGGTCTGCTCTCTTCCGCCGTCACGTGAGGTGGAGGATGGAATGCCTGGAGAACCACTGACGTGCCACATTAGATGGCACCTTGGGCACGTAGCCCTAACTGGGATGCAAGATGGCCCTTACCATGCCAGGGGCAAACTCCAGGCAAGTCGGCGTGATAGCCAAGGCCTGGAGTTCCCCCACTCTCCTCAGAGAAGTAATGGCAAGGAGAAAGGCCACCTTGAAGGTCAGTATTCTCGCCTCAGCTGACTCCGGCGGCTCAAAGGGGGCCTCAGCCAAACCCTCAAGCACCACCACCAGGTCCCAGGTTGGGACTCTGGAATGAGCCGCAGGCCTCATCCTCTGAGCCCCACTGAGGAATCGTACAACCAGATGGTGCCTTCCCAACGGCCCATCACTTAAAGGTGCGTGGAAAGCCCCAATGGCAGCCACATACGCCTTAAGTGTGGACGGGGAAAGACCGGCGGAGAAGCGGTCTTGAAGGAACTCCAGCACTGAAGCCACCGGGCAGAAAACTGGGTTCACCTCCCGCTCTCTACGCCAAGTGGAAAATGCATTCCACTTTAGGCTGTACAACCTCCTGGTGGAAGGAGCTCTGGAGCTGAGTAGGGTCTCTACGACACCCGCCAACAGGCCCTCTACTAGGTACTGGGCCCCCTCAAGGGCCAGACCCAGAGACCCCCCACCTCTGGCCGGGGGTAACATCGTGCCCTCGGCCTGAGACAGCAGGTCCCTCTGAGGAGGGACCTGCCATGGGGGACCGTCCAGCAGGTAGATGATGTCGGAGAACCATACTCAAGTGGGCCACCGGGGTGCTACTAAGAGCAGGCGGATGCCCTCCCGGCGGACCCGCTCCAGAACTCCCGAGAGCAGAGCGATCGGGGGAAATGCGAACAGACGTAGCCTCGGCCACGTCTGCATCATGGCGTCCAGCCCTAACGGAGCTGGATGCCTGAGAGAAAACCACAGTGGACAGTGGGACGTCTCTCGAGACGCGAACAGGTCCACTTCCACTGGGCCGAATCTCTCGCACATGGCCTCCACCACCTCTGGGTGGAGCCGCCACTCCCCGGGCCTCAGCCCCTGCCTCGACAGGATGTCTGCTCCCTAGTTTTGGTCCCCGGGGATGCACATCGCCCTGAGGGATGACAACCTCCCCTGGGACCACAGGAGAACCTGATGCGCCAGTCTCTAAAGAGGGCGCGACCTCAGGCCCCCCTGGTGGTTTAGATACGATACTGCCGACATGTTGTCGGATCGTATCAGGACATGGTGGCCGCGGAGGTCCGGGAGGTAGTATATATAGGGGGTTTGTGGACAAAAGCCCATGTTAATCGATTGCCATTGGGCGCATAATGACTGCGAGGGATCGTAGTCTGAGCTACCTAGAGAAAGCTCCTCAGAGCTTTGAAGACCGCCAGCATTTCCAGGCAGTTGATGTGCCAGGAAGAACGCCGGGTCTCCCACAGACCTCTGGAAAAGCGGCCTTCCATGACCCTGTCCCAACCAGTGAGAGATGCGTCTGTTGAAACGTTTTCCCGGCAACATGATGCTCCCAGCACTGGCCCCCGGGACAGGAACCAAGGTCTCTTCCATATAACGAGGGAACGAAGGCATCTGCGCGTTACCCTGATCATACAGATTGGTCTTCCCCTCAAGGAAAACCTCCCTGGTTCCCAGCCACCACTGTAGGGGTCTCGTGCAGCAGGCCAAGAGAAATTCTGTTGGACGCAGCTGCCGCAAGTCCCAGCAGTCCTAAACTGCTACACAGTGATGCCCGAATGGAGGAACCTGATAATGATACGCTTCGCCCCCGAAAGCGAACGTCAGGAATCCCCCGTGACACAGAAGGATGGAACATGGAAGTATGTGTCCTCTTTAGATCCACCGTGACAGACCAATCCTCAGACTGGATCTGAATCACGACACTCAAGCATCTTGAATCTGAATCTCCTTGGAGAACGATCCAAGTACCTCCGATCTAAAGTTGGACGCAACTGGCCATCCTTCTTAGGAACTATGAAGTACCGGCTGTAGAACCCGGACTCCCTGACTGGCGGAGGAATACGTTCAAAGCCTCCTTAAACCACAGGGAGTGTACTTCCTGTTCCATTACCCACACCTGCTCTGGGCCGACCACAATCCAGACCGCCCCGTTAGACTTCGGGGGAGGGAACTGAACTGCGGCCTGTAACCCCGTTCTACAGTACGCAGGGCCCATGCAGATATATTCAGAGGCATAACCATGCGCCGAGATAATCTGCTAAGGAAACCAGCCTCTCGAGGCCGGCCTCGGGTGTCAACCGAGCCTCCTCCCCGACCCCCTGAAGCGGCTAACCGGCAGGGCTAAACCGAGGAAGATTTTTGGTGTGCGTACGCGTTTGCTGGACCGCCGCAGGTCTTGCTAGAGGCGGCTGGTACAGCGCGCGTGCGCTGAAAAACGATGTGGCCCGAAGCGTACTAGACGGCGGGAGCACAACATCGATTCCCAAAAGCTCCACAGGGGAGGCGACCTCGATCGTTCCTACCCGGGAGAGGGGGCCGGCCAGCAGGTGCCTCATCTAAGGGAGCAGCTCGACAGGGCCGCAACCTCCAATCTTAGATGGATATCCAGACAAGTCAAACACGCTTGGGCGACAGACTGATTAAAGTATCTAACTTAACAAAGTCAGATAACATGACACTCAATTCCTCAGAATTAAATGTCATCATAATCACCCAACCCATGCAACCTGGTCTGAATGATAGGCTGAGTAAAAAATACATCTAACTCCTCAAAGTCAGATAATTTTTTTATTTAATTCCTCGGAATTAAATGCAGCCATAGTAAGGTGAAACATGGTCTGAATGATAGGCTGAATATCTAACTCCTCAAAGTCAGATTTTATTTAATTCCTCAGAATTAAATGCAGCCATAATCATCAAACGATAAGGTTTTATTGTATACACAAGTTTACGCGCCAAATCGTGGGCGGCGCCATTACTCTACACAAATGCATTTCATTTCCGCCGGAAGTGGTTTGCGCAGCGTCTGTCGGTGTAAACACAGCGAACACAAAATTGGAACTATTAACGGTTTGGATTCATATGAAATTTGCAGTTCACAAATGGATGGGTTCAGGAGCTGCAGATCATGAAGCCTATGTAACGTTAACCTTTTACCTTGACGCATTCTGCACCGTTCTGTGTTCTCAGGTTGCACTACTTGCAAATAAACACTGAAAAATATCTGATTGTGTGACACTTCTTGCTTTTGCACATTATACGGTTATTGCGATTGTGTGACACTTGCTTTTGCACATCATACGGTTATTGCGATTGTGTGACACTTCTTGCTTTTGCACATTATACTGATTTAAGTATATTTATTGTGAAGATTGTGGGTATGGATGCAACAGACACTTATGGCTGTATTTAATGCACATTTATTTCAGCACAACGCTAGGGCTCATGTTTGTCAGAGCACAACATACAGACACAATCTTATAGAGGAATGTCATGTCTTCGTCCTTGCTTGGCAACACCATGTGAATCGTTACTTTATCTGACAAAATAGTGTACTTGTAACGGACGGTTCCAATCACCCTTTCCACGTGAATTCGGAGGTGGGCATTTTTTCTTGTGCTCCCCACATCTCTTGCATCCAGCTGACAGCGTCCTTTTGTGAAAGCAGCGATCTTTACCTCGGCACACATAAGTCCCACACTGTCCTTTATGTCAAAGCCGCGATCAGCCAACACCATATCCCCAGGTAACAGTTTGTCTTACAGCCGTGATCCAAGCGAGCCGACAGCTCTTTGTTACCTCGGATACTTGGTCTCCGTGGTTGCGTCTCCAAGCAGGAAAGCGGTGGAAAGTTAATCCATTTTCGACCTTTTTCCCATGGCGATTATGTGATGCAGTGTTAAACCCCACAATGCAGCAACGGTTTACCATGGTTTCCAATAATAACGCCAAATTAAGACACACGACTGAGAGGGAGCACGTCTACTACCGCACACGTCGTTCCCGAGCCACTTTTCTTCATGTTGTAATTGTTTAACGTTATATCCTCTTTGTAACTGCGATATCAGTGCTTTGTCGGCACAACGGAGCTAGCTAGCGAAACAAACCCAGCCCGCCAGAACGGAAGTGGATTGCATCGATGGGAGGAGTTTACGATGTTGAGCGGAAACGGCTCAAAAACTTGTGTATTATATACGGCTCGAAAATCACACTTTGCCTCAGCATCGTGGTTCAAGCAGTTATAATACAATTGGCTTTCATCCCTCGAGAAGAAAGCCAAACAGTATCACATTTCATAAATACGGTGAAACCTGGTCTGAGTGATAGGCTGAATATCTAACTCCTCAAAGTCATATCATATTTCATTTAATTCCTCAGAATAAAACGCAGCCACAATCATCAGACGATACTGCTTTATTGTATTACACAGGGCTCGTAGATCACACGTTGCCTCAGCAACGTGGCTCAAGCCCTTATAATACAATTGGCTTTCAACCCTCGAGAAGAAAGCCAAAAAGTATCACATTTCACAAATATGGTAAAACATGGTCTGAATGATAGGCTGAATGTCTAACTCCTCAAAGTCAGATCATATTTCATTTAATTCCTCAGAATTAAATGCAGCCTACAATCATCAGACGATACTGTTTTATTGTATTTAAACGGACACATAAACCACACGTTGCCTCAGCAACGTGGTTCAAGTCGTTATAATACAACTGGCTTTCATCCCTCGAGAAAAAAGCCAAAGAGGCGCGAGGCAGAAACACCCGAAAGGCGCACGGCAGTGCGCGTCGAGATATTTCTGAATGAAAAACAGCACACCCCCTCAGGAGCTGACTGCATGCCTCGCACCCACAGTATCCCTTCTCACCGTGTCACGTTGTATGACTCTAATAACAGACCCAAACCTGCGCGCCGCCTCGGGAACGCAAGGTTGAAATCTGCATTAGAAAAGGCGAGCCTCGATACAGAGCCCATCCAATTCCTCAGAATTAGACAGCTCACGCATCGGGTCCTCCACCCCGGGGGAAGAAGCCGCAGCGCGGGCTTCCACGCGGGGAAGGAGAACAATGGAGCTGTCACCGGGAAGGAGACGATGCCTTAAGCACTCTCAAGTTCCCTTGACAGACCCATCTGCGAGTCCATGATAGATCAACCGTGCTGCCTCAACAGCACGGGATCGGCCATGGAATTCGCGAGCCCTGCATGCTTGAGAAAACAACGTTGGTAGATAACAACACCAAATACTCACAGACTGGTAACACAGAGCGCTAACGCTGAAGAGCAAAAAGCTATCTTTGTTGTGTTCAGGACGTCTCTTTGTATCTTCCGGGTATGCCGTCACATACTACGTCATCACGCAACACCAATCGGATTGGGCTGATTCTACTGTTTCTTCAGACGCTTTACGCGAAGGGGCGTTCCCCAAAGTGTCATCACGATGACGCAGTTCGAGTTCCCTCGAAGGGGAACATGAAATATTTTGTGTTCATATTGTCTGCAATGAAATACAAGTCAAAGTAAATTTAGAAATCAGGTCCACCATCTGATCTGGATATGGCCGGATCCGGCTGACTGCAGTAAACCTCGGGATAAAACAGAGAGACGCCATTCTTATGATGATGTCACGAGTACATCAGGTGTTATGGGAAGTGTTCCCGGTTCCGGCTGACCTAGTTAATGCAGCCTAACAATCATTTCATTGAAAAAGTGTTTCATGTGTATGCCATAGTAAAGAGATGTGTTTTTAGTCTAGATTTAAACTGACAGAGTGTGTCTGCTTCCCGAAAAATGCTAGGAAGACTGTTCCAGAGTTTAGGTGCTAAATAGGAAAAGGATCGACCGCCTGCAGTTGATTTCGATATTCTCTGTATTATCAAGTTGCAGGAAATTACTGGTCATCCAATTTTTTATATCAGCTGTGCATTCTGTTTATCTTGTGAATTGGTAAGTTTCGTCAGGGCGTGAAGAAATATAGAGCTGAGTATCGTCAGCATAACAATGAAAACTAACGTCATGCTTCCTAATGATATCTCCCAGTGGTAGCATGTACAGGGTGAAGAGCAGCGGTCCTAGAACTGAGCCTTGTGGTACTCCATACTGAACTTGTGATCGGTGTGACATCTCTTCATTTACTGCTACAAACTGATAATGGTCACATAGGTATGATTTAAACCATGATAATGCAATTCCACTAATACCTACATAATTTTCGAGTCTATTCAAAAGAATGTTGTGGTCGATAGTATCGAATGCAGCGCTAATATAGTTTAACACTAATAGAGAGATACAGCCACGATCGAATGATAAGAGTAAATCATTTGTAACTCTGATGAGAGCAGTCTCATTGCTATGATATGGTCTAAATCCTGACTGGAAATCCTCACAGATACCATTTCTTTCTAAAAAGGAGCATAATTGTGAGGACACTGCCTTTTCAAGTATTTTTGACAGAAAGGGTAGATTTGAGATTGGCCTATAATTGACTAATTCTGTAGGATCATGTTGCGTTTTTTTAATAAGTGGTTTAATAATAGCCAACTTAAAAGTTTTCGGTACATATCCTAATGACAGAGATGGAAGAGGATATATGACCTCTGATAGCATCTCTTTTAATAGGCTAGTCGGTACAGGATCGAGCATACATGTTGTTGATTTTGATGATTTAACGAGTTTAGCCAATTCTTCTTCTCCTATAGCAGTGAATGAGTGTAATTTTTCCTCAGTGACACTACAATGCTCTGTCTGATGTGGTACTGTAGTAGACGGCTGCATGGTTAAAATTTCCTTCCTAATATTATCAATCTTACATGTAAAGAAGTTCATAAAGTCCTTACTGCTGTGCTGTTTACAAACATCAGAAGTTGAAGCTTTATTTTTGGTTAATTTAGCCACTGTATGGAATAAATACCTAGGGTGGTGTTTGTTTTCTTCCAAGAGAGTCGAGAAATAAGCAGATTTAGCAGTTTTTTTACGGCCTTTCTGTATGCGATCAAGCTCTCTTTCCAAGAATTACGAAAGACCTCTAGTTTTGTTTTCTTCCAGCTGCGCTCCAATTTCCTGGCTGCTGTTTTAAGGGCCTGAGTGCGCTCGTTGTACCACGGCGTTGGACTATTTTCTTTAATCTTCTTTAAGCGCAGGGGAGCAACTGTGTCTAAAGTGCTGGAAAAGAGAGAGTCAATAGTTTCTGTTGCAACATCGAGTTCTTCTAAGCTATCTGAGATGCTGAGGAGATGATACTGATGAGGAAGATTATTTAAAAAGCAATCTTTAGTGGCGGCAGTTATTGTCCTGCCATTTTTGAAGCGAGCGGACAGCTTTGCAGCCTTAGCTAAATTAAGTATACATGATACTAGGTAATGATCTGAGATGTCATCGCTCTGCTGCAGAATTTCAACGGTATCAACATTTATTCCATGTGACAAAATTAGGTCTAAAGTATGATTATGGCGATGAGTGGGTCCTGACACGTGTTGCCTAACTCCAATAGAGTTTAAAATGTCTTTAAATGCTAATCCCAATGCATATTTTTCATTATCTACATGGATATTAAAATCACCAACAATTAGGACTTTATCTACGGCCAGTACAAACTCTGATAGAAAATCATTAAATTCTTTGATAAAGTCTGTATTATGCCCTGGTGGCCTGTATACAGTATCTAACACAAATGTTAAATGGGTTTTATCATGTACACTACATAACGTTAGTCTGCTAACTATCTCATCACTCCTTTTAACAGGGAGCGGTCGAGAACAATAAACAGCCTCTGACATCGTACTAGCGAGTTCACACACCTCTTTAATGTTAATTTTGGTGATCTCCGACTAGAAAGTCGAACATCATTAGTGCCGACGTGAATAATAATCTTCGATTAGCTTTAGCCAGCACTTTTAAATTTGCTTTGATGTCAGGCGCTCTGGCTCCCGGTAAACAAGTGACTATGGTGGCTGGTGTCTCTATTTTCATGTTCCGTGTAATAGATTTGCCAGTCACTAGGGCACTTTCAACAGGATACTCAGTGGGTGCTTCACTGAGAGGGGAAAACCTGTTTGGTGTTCTAATCGGAACGGAAAAGCGGGTTTTAGATCCGCGACTATGCCGTCTCACTAGCCGCGTTTCCATTACCCTTCAAATTGCGCAAATTGAAATTCCGAATTGAAAATATGCCCAATTGAAACGCGTCAATTTCGCAAAAACTCCCATATATCGCAAAAAAGTTTTTACGCTCGCATGAGGTGGTTTTTCAGGCAATTCGAAAAAGGAAATTTTCGCAAAACTGCAATGGAAACAGTTTTTCCGCATTTACAGGTCACCTGGTACGGTCACAGATATCATAACTATCTATAGGCCTACTGTAATTATGATATATATTCAAGAAATGTATTAAAACAGAAAGACGCTATAGTTTCAGCCTTGCAAAAAGACTAGGTCTATCCATTCCCGACGATCTTGGTTTGCTTCTTATTTATTAAATATAGCCTACAACTAGTTGATTAAACATTGATCAAAATTTTAAATACAATTTATACAAAACGAAATTAATTTTAAAGAAAGACTTTCTAGAAAACAATTCAATTGTGCTCAAAATCCATGTCTCCAGACATATGCGCATCTGATTATGTGCTTTACTCATGCTGCTCACTTTTCATAATCAACATATGAAATTAAAAGATTATAATATTTAGACATAGCCTAACTATATGAAACTAAAAAGGGGCTACGTTTTCTTTAACCCTCTTTCCGACGAAGTCGTTGTCGCCTTTTGATGAATTTTTTCCTTAGGCTATTCCAGCGGAAACTTAAAATACTCCGTCATTTTTAGCCATACAGATAAGTGCAAGACATAATTATAAACTATAAACTGTCTACTTTTATTTACCCCTTATTACTCACTAACTTATTACTCCCTTTTATTACTCACGATAACAGCAAAGGCCGTGGACTCAGGGAACAGATTATTTTGCACTCTACTCCAAACGCTGTCTTCATTTCAAAAATATATTTTGTTTATTAAACGCAAAGTTTTTCATTTCAAAAGCATTTCTAAATTCAGTTTATATCTCCAAAAAACGAAATTCCGAGCCAAAATAACGAAGTGGTAAAAAAAACGTTGAATTACCACCATGCAAATTCAAACTTTTCGCTCGTCTCTGTATGTGGCAGCGTCACAATAACCTGGCGTATGTAAAAGTCGATCATTCTTTACAGATGATGGTATGTTTGGACAGAAGACGAGTTCTTTATTAAACTCATAAAAAAACAATCGAATATAAAATGCCACAATTTATCATAACACCTCATATGTGCCGCTCAAGTATAAGGTGCTTTGCCATCAGTGCTATAACACGCACTTCTCTTTCCATTAATAGCCTAATAATGGCGTGCGGTGGCTGGGATATACATAAACCTAACAACATACGTAGCATGATTTTTGGAATGATTTATCACGAGAGGAAAAAAAAATGTTTTAGTCGCATAACATCAGTTAATGGAAACGCTGTCATTTTGCAATATTTTTTTGTCGACTTTTAGAAAATTTCTCAAAAGTTTTGCGCAAATCTGTAATGGAAATGCAGCTACTGTCACCCAGTTTCCCTGCTGCGAGGGCCCTGCAGCCGGAACCGAAGAATGTACAGAGTTCACTAAGCTATTCGCATCCAAATCAGTGTCTAAAGCTGTTACATCCTCACAACTCTCAGATAAAGTATGGATGTGTGTTTCTAATTCTGAAATCTATATCTTCCTTACATTTATCACATGTGAAGCCCTGTTCGCCAGCAGAGAAGCCTATACTAAACATGCAACATGCAGTGCAAGTTACAATGACAGGAGATGACATGGCTTACCGTGTTTGTTGATTACTTTAACTTACCACAGTTGTTTGATGGACACTATTTGCTAATCCAACTCACCCCGGTTGTTTAATGAACTCAGAAAACAGGAGACCCGGGTGCAGAGATGACAAGCTAACAGGCTAGTGAAATGCTAACGTGTGATGGTGATTTAGATTAAAAGCTAGCGTTGTAAAATTTAACGTGATAGGCAATATTTAAACAATGTATGAGATGAGTAAGTTATATTTAGCAATAGAACAAAGAAAATATATCAAAATAGAGATTTAAAAGCAAGACTGTACTAGGGTTGTAATCTTCCAGTCGATTAGTCGATTTATTAGTCGATACGTTCTGGCTGGACCAAAATTCTGATTGGTAGATTTTTTGCCGCGTTCATTTAATTAGTTTTGCCGCGTTCATTTAATCAGTTTTGCCGCGCCGCGTTCATTTCATCAGATGGAAAGCACTGATTGCTAATGGGGGTGTTTTTAGAGCACCCCTGTTTCACAGGTAACAGTCTTTGCTAATCCAAAAGAAGTGAAAACAAGAGGGGTGTTCTGAAGACACCCCTCTTGTTTTCACTTCTTTTGGATTAGCCCAACCCACTGGAGAAGAGAGACAGATTGAAGAAGGCTAGTTTGCTGTATATTATTTATTTAATTGTGAGAGCGTTTTTTCTGCTCTTGGTCTGGCTTGTTTAATAAATATTCCTTTTTTATTAAAGTGGACGTGCCTTTTGTGTTTAAGAGTAAACGCTTTAAGTTAATAGTCTATTCGTGTCTCAGCCGCGAAGCTGAGCTGATCCTGTGTTCTGTCAGTTATTATAATACATATGACAAAAACAATTGTCTAAATTATGTTGCATATTCCTCAAAAGTTCTTGTGATGATATCACTAGTTGACAACACAGTACTATATTTTCGGAAATCATAGGCTATGATATTGCGCAGGTGCACGTGATGCAACGCTGTCAGAGCCGAAAGACTCATGTGTCAGACTCATTTTAGTGCAAAATAATCAGCTCAAAAACGATTTAATATACTGCAAATAGCCTACTAGTTTTTTTATGTTTGTTTATAATTCATTTAGGCAGACAACAAGGCTACCAAGTACTGCGCACAGTGCGCAGCTAATTAATTTAACGTTTTTTTCCTAACAAAATTTTTTGTCGAAAATTTTAGGACTTCAGTCGACCAAGATTTTCTTTGGTTGATTACAGCCCTAGACTGTACAGAGCTACAAACCAGGCAGGAGGCAGACAGGAGACAGGAGCAATCGTTCAGGAGCCCGATCAGGAGATTATAAACAGTGATGTTGTCTACACTTGATGTGGCGCATCACAGCACGACACGACAGTAAACTGATGCCTCGTTCTATTTATGACGTACTGACATGAAGGACAAATGCTTCGCAATGGTCGCTTTTGTTGCTTCCAGTGTAAACAGCTTCTAGTGTAGACATCACTGATTATAATGGGTTATATTGTCACCGCTCGCGTTCGGTGTAGACACGGTGTTAGACATTAATCAGACACTCTATCAGGCTGAGTTTCACACAAACCCTCCGCCAATCCTTCGATCCTGTTGATCGTCTCAACTTGCTCGTCGTGCGATTGCAGCTCGTGCTGGGTGAGCAGAGCAGCCGTTTTCAATAGTTTACGATTGACAGACAGCTTTTCACTCGACGAGAAATTTCATCACATTTTAAGTCTCACAAGCTCTCATGGCACGAGGTCTTGTCACACCCCTAGTAATCACTGATATTAACGTCTTCATTCCCTCCTTCAGGCATTAGTAACTGACATTTGTTCTTATTTCTGTTACCAGGGCTCTCAAGTCTCACGCATTGGGCGTGAGACACACGCATTTCAACCGGCTCACACGCCACACCTTGTATTTCTCACGCAGAGAAATTTCCAGGATAATGCCCACCAAGTTGCGCAGAGGAATCAAGTGAGTTCAGAAGGCCCTGCCACGCACCAGCCAATCAAATAAAAAATATAGCTACCGAACAGCCAATCAGAAAATAGCATTGCTTTATCCAGGTAAGATTTAGATATTCCCGCAACAACAAAGTTTACATTCTGCCACCTACTGGTGGTTTAGTTTAATGTTTTCTTTCCAACATTTCTTATTTGTATATTCAAAAATATTTTAAACAATCTCATAAAATTTTTCAGTTTAAATTGTTTAATTTGATTGGCATTAACCCTACAGTGTCTTATTCTAATTTAATTTATAGATCAAATTTAAGAATATAAAATGAAAGCTGAAGCATAGCCTATATTTAACAAGATTATGGGAAAATGCCCTACATAAAAGGTAAAAATATCAAAGATATGCTGATTTAAATATCTCAAAGCTTATTGAACACTGGTGAGTATTGCTTCAGAATAAACGTCTCGGTTACGCATGTAACCCTCGTTCCCTGAAGGAGGGAACTGAGACGTACGTCGGAACTGACCGACGAATTGGGATCTGTTTTCAGAGACCGACCTACTTCGAGTGATTTAAAACGAGCCAATGAACATTGGCATGCGATCACGCATTCCACGCACCGCCCCGCGTCGCGGGTATAAATACGGAAGTGGAAGTGCCGCATACCGTTTTCAACTGAGGAGCCGAGATAAGTGGCTCGGGCCTTCAGCTGAAGCACAGCACCTGGCGATGGGACGTACGTCTCGAACGTGTTAGGTGTCGCCCAGCCCGCAGCTCTACATATATGTGTCACGTATCCAGGCCAGGGTCTCAGGACAACGTGAGAGTTGGCCGGCCCGAATTCTAGGCACGATTCGTCGACCGAAAGTGCATGCAGGTCCCCTACCCTCTTGATTGAGGCCAACGCAATCAGGAGAACGAGGGGTCTGACCACGGACTGAAGGTTTGGCGACAGTAAGGAGTAACTAAGACCCGGTACTGGCCACTCTGCCACGCCCAACTCGGGACTCGGCCACGAAGCCAGTGTTGAAGCAGTCCATATGAAGCAATCCGAGCGGCGTTACCACGGCTGCAGATGCCATATGCCCCAAGAGCCTCTGAAAGAATTTCAGTGGGACCGCTGTCCTGCCTTAGAACGTATTCAAGCAGTTCAACACAGACCGGACCCGCTCTTTCGTGAGGTGCACTGTCCGGCTGACCGAATCCAGCTCCATACCGAGATAAGAGATCCTCTGTGGGACAAAGTTTGCTCTTCTCTCGGTTGACCCGAAGTCCCAACAGGCTGAGGTGACTGAGCACCATGTCCCTGTGTTCGCACAACTGCTCCCGAGACTAAGCCAGTATAAGCCAGTCGTCGAGATAGTTGAGTAAGCGAACGCCGCGTTCTCTGAGCGGAACAATGGCTGCCTCGATGACCTTCGTAAAGACGCGAGGCGACGGGGACAGCCCGAAGGGCAAGACTTTGTACTGATATGCCCTCCCCTCGAACGCAAAACGTAGGAATGGTCTGTGTCGAGGAAGGATAGAGACATGAAAGTATGCGTCCTTCAGGTCGATCGCTGCGAACCAATCTCGGGGACGGATGCACTGGAAAATGCGTTTCTGCGTTAACATTTTGAACGGGAGCTTGTGCAGGGCCCGATTCAAAATGCGCAGGTCCAAGATTGGCCTTAACCCACCCCCTTTCTTGGGTACAATGAAGTAATGGGCTGTAGAACCCCGCCTTCAAATCGGCTGGAGGAACCGGCTCGACCGCGTCCTTTGCCAGTAGGACATCGATCTCGGACCGCAAGACATGAGAATCGCTGCTTCGCACGGAGGTGAAGAGGATAATGTAATTGGGAGGCCGGCGTGCGAATTGAATCGCATAGCCGAGTCTGATGGTACGGATGAGCCAGCGAGACAGGCTGGGGAGACCTAACCAGGCCCCCAGAGACCGAACAAGCGGGACCAACGGCACCACAGACGTACCCGGGGTGAGGCAGCGAGGTGGAGCATTCAGACCCGACTCGGGAGGCCCGGAGGCGGCCCAGAGTTTTGCCTGAATACTCCAGGTGGGGCAGAGAGTGGGTGAGAAGGCCCGGGGGCATCCTCGTGCCCACTCTGCTGCCCCCTGGCGAGGGGTGAGAGGGAAGTGTAATAATTTCACTTTTGGGCCCACACAGGGACGCCAATTATGTAGTGATTTTACCTTCGTCCATCCAAGGACGTTAAGTAAGGGAAGTGATTGGTACTCACGTCATCGTGGACGTTGTGATTTCTGGATCACACGTCAATTAAGGTGTGGTTATGAGTACATCAGATGACCACCTTCCCCCCTCTCTTAGTTTGGCACTAGTCAAGGTCTTTTACCTTGGCCCTATGAGAATACTCCACACAGGAGGCTGTTCAATCATTTTAGATTGAATGTAAAGTGGGGAGAGTTGGTCAGCTGATTTATCTGAAAGATTGGTGAGATTTCTAACTTGTAGAGCCTTTTCTGTATTATCAGCACAAGTAAGACACAATTGTAATAAAATAGATTTTATTAGCAAAAGATAAACAAGAATAGCTAACACAACTACTAAATGAATACAATGAATGATAAAGGAATAAAGTGCATAAGATACATAAAATACATGTGATTAAGTTGAGGATGGCTATGGAAGAGTTGCGTTATCTTATGGAAAGATAAACTGTTGTTTCTCTTAAACTAAGGTGAAGAACCTTATTATGCTTCAAACAAATAAACGAAAGATTATTTGTTATTAACTAACATCAGTTAAATTAACTCTAATGTAAATTAGAAAATCATATACTGATAATATACAACAATGCCAAGGTTTCTGGAAAGAGGTTTGGTTAAGTGATATTTACGTTCCATTTGGTTGAGTAAGCAGTCCGATGGCGGTGACTTCTTCCACTGGTTGTGCTGGGTGACAATGCAGTGGGAAAGGAGCTGGAGTCCGTTTCAACAGTCTTGAACACGAAGATCTGTGGGATGCTGATCTGCTGGAGCACCAAAGGGTCCTAAATCTGGAACACGCAGATGAGGCCCTGAAGTAGGTGCAGAAGGTCCTTAATCTGGAACACAGACGAGGCCCTGAAGTAGGTGCAGAAGACACTCAGGACTTGGTCAATCCGCTGTGGTCTCTCTGGAGACTCGGGACGTGCTGTAGTCGTCTCGCTGGACTAAAACTCTGAACGTAGTGGTTGCTAATGTCTCTTTCCTCACAGACTGGAGGCTCAGAACGTGGTCGTATCTGTTGCTGCCTCACAAGCTGTAGACTCAGATCCTTGGATCTTTTGTTGTCTCTGTGGATGAACCAGAGACTCATAACTTGGTGAACAGTTTGTCTCTCTCAAGGAGAAACTCAGAACATTACGGTGTATCTGTTATGTCTCTCTTGAAGGGAGACTTAGAACTTGGTTGCTCTGTCACAGTCTCTCTCAAGGAGAAACTCAGAACTTGGTGAAATGTTTCAGTCTCATCCTTGCTGGACAGACTCAGAACAAGGTGTGTCTGTTGAAAGGGTACCTTTATTCTTTTCAGAATAGGAGGAGATTGCAATTTGGCGCTTCTCCATTTCAGTGTTGCGATTGGCTGCTGGCATCAGAGGGGGTCCACAGTGAGACTCACCCTCCTTTCTCCTGTGGAACTCATTTGCATACTGTACACAGTTAGAAGTCTTTAAAGTGTCTTTAAAGTTTACCAATGCATTTCTCACTTTCCAAACCACCATCAGAATACCCTTGGCAATATTCTAAACAAATAGAAACCAAACATGATGGGAAAAGATTTAACTGTTCATTCATTTGTTCATTAACAGCTGATTCTGTGTAGGATGTTTGATTACAAATAGCTGTCGCTGAGAATACTTATTTCTCTGAATAAGTATGAAATGGATGTGTGCAGTTTACATCAGTCTAAAGGTTTCCAAACATAGTTATGACTGGATTTGGATGTGGTCTTTCTTTCACCCAGTACTGCTAAGGTCCTGTGGAATTTTTATGGCAGTCATAGACCTGGGCAGGATGTGGGTGAAGGGCAGAAACTGCATGTGGGCCAATGAGATGTTTTGTCCTTCCTGGGCTTGGTACAAGAGCTGGTCTTTTTGGCCTCTAAGAGGTGTCTGGATGTTGTCATAGCATCTTATCTGATGGCGTTGGACAGTTTGTTTGTGTAAGTCCACCAAGATCCAATCAAAATGTTGCAAACCTTTGTCCACTGTTATGGACAAAGAGTGGCCCGGCCATAAACTGGGCCCTGGAATGTGCTGTCCACTACAGAAGGAAAGGAGTGGCAAGGCCCGGGGGCGTCGGGCACTGCCAACCTGTCCCTCTCGAGGCTCAGGGAGGAAGGAAACTGCTCTTTTATTGAGAATGTGGGTACCGCTGGACCCCGGAGGGCCAGTGGCAGGATGTTCATTACGGTACCAGCTTTCTTGACATTCTCCCCCCGGTCCTCCTCGGACACCACCTTCCCTGGAGAAGCTCCTCTTCTTTCTGGGCTCCCCGTGTCAGGGCCGCTTGCCCTTGCGCTTGCCTGCCGACTTAGCGGGCCCCGACACAGGTTGGGCGGCACCCTTACGGCCGGCACCCTGCTTCCCCGATGGTGAAGGCTGCTGTTTGGGTTTAGCAGGGGTGGAGGCGGCCGGCGACTGGGTGGAGACAGCAGCAGGTCGCCGGGGCAGAATGTTCTTGATGGCCTCCGTCTGCTTCTGGGCCACCGAGAACTGCTGGGCGAAGTTCTCGATGGCGTCGCCGAAGAGGCCGGCCTGGCAGACAGGGGCGTTGAGGAACCGCACCTTGTCGGTCTCACCATATCCGCCAGGTTAAGCCACAGATGGCGCTCCTTGACCACAAGAGTGGACATCGCCCGACCCAGGGTGCGTGCAGCAACTTTCGTCGCCCGGAGGGCAAGGTCCATTGCGGTACGCAGTTCCTGCATAACCCCTGGGTTGGAACTACCCTCGTGCAATTCCTTGAGCGCTTTGGCCTGGTAGACCTGCAGGAGTGCCATGGCATGCAAGGAAGACGCGGCTTCTCCACAGGCTGTGTAAGCCTTGCCCGTTAGACCGGACGTGAACCTACACCCCCGGGAGGAGAGACGCGGATGACCCCGCCAGTCGGAAGCGGTCTTAGGACACAGTTGCATTGCAACCGACTGTTCCACGTAACCCTTAGCCGCGCCTCCGTCGAGGGTAGTGAGGATGGAGGAGCCCGTCGATCGGGAACGAGCGCTGTAGGGCACTGTCCACGACTTTGTGAGCTCCTGATGCACTTCCGGAAAGAATGGCACTGGGGCGGGGTGCTGAGAACCAGCACGGTCCGTCCCGAGATACCAATCGTCCGGCCGCGAGGGTTCGGGACACAGTGGAGGGTTCCACTCGAGCCTGACACTCGCGGCGGCCCGGGAAAGCATAGCCGTGAGCTCTGGATCAGACTCGGGCAACACTACCACACCGAAGGGGGTTACGCAGCCGAATCCTCATCTCCAGAGTCCATTAGCTTGTCCCCCGATGCAGCTATCGATAACATATCCTCAGCTGGAGCCCCGAAAGAAATGGGTGGCCCCCCGTGGGAAGGACCACCACGATCTTCCAGGAACTGCACTGGCGCAGCAGAGGGGGGAGGGGCCCGAGGAGCCTGTTGACTCGGCGGGGGTGCCCTGACCGTCACCCTCAGATCTCCACCAAAGGCATCAACCAAAGTAGCAGCCCTCTGCTTTGCAGCGGGAGGACCACTAGATCGGGGGATGCGCAATGGGACTCCACCCCTTTTGAGGTATTGGACCCTAGACTGTAGCACTGTGATGGTGAGTCATCCACGAAAGCCGCCTCAGCGTGCTGAACGCCCAAACACGAGAGACAGCGATCGCGTCCGTCAACTGGGGACTGATACCGACGGCATCCAGAAACACAAGGTTTGAATGACATCTTGAAAAAGACGCAGGGTCAAACCGTGTTGCTCTTTTAGAAGAAGAAAAAACCTCTCCGTGAAGTGCCGAGGCACACAGGGGAAATGGCCACGGTTCACAGCGGTTCAAAGGTGCAAGCCCGCTGTGAGCACTCAGATATGAAACGCCCAGCAAGCTGTGAGAACAGCTGTTTGTTTCTTCAGGTCGCGACCACCGCTGCAAGGCACCGTCACACCGACACTGGAACACTGGAGGCAGGTAGGATCTTCTCTGTACTCGTAATGAAAAAACACTCTTCGTAGGAACACACAGATTACTGCAATGCTCGGCTCAGAAGTTGAAAGCGGTATGCGGCACTTCCACTTCCGTATTTATACCCGCGACGTGGGGCGGTGCATGGAATGCGTGATCGCATGCCAATGTTCATTGGCTCGTTTTAAATCACTCGAAGTAGGTCGGTCTCTGAAAACAGATCCCAATTCGTCGGTCAGTTCCGACGTACGTCGAACGTGACCGACTGAAAGGGAATTATATTTACAACACAGTAAATTCTGAAGAAAAAGAAATATTCCAAATTATTATGGATTATTAATTTGCCTCTTCCCTGAAATCTTTGAAATAGAGAAATGCAAGAATTAATACTATGCACACACGCACACACACACAGAAATGTTGAATTAAATTAAAAAACTATTTTTATTTATTTATTTATACAAATTTTTCAGATCAGAACCTCGTCCCCACCCAAACCCCAGCAAAATCTCACTCTGAACTCAGTTCAAAACTTGAGAGCCCTGTGTTACTTATTACTAAAGTCCGACACTGAAAGAAAAAAATCTGGCTACAAATGAAAGAAAGACAAAAGAAAGAAAAAATAGAAGAATAAACAAAAACATTGTCTCAACAAGGGCTCAGGGCTTTACCTAGCTCCACCTTTTTTATCTGTTTTAGTTCAAAAAATGATGTCAGAAAACTCACAGAAAACTGCCCTTAAGCATTTAATTCTTTTACAATGCACAAATTAAATATATGTATACAAAAAAGTTAAGAATTGCATGTTATTTCTCAGTACTGCTCATGTTTGTTTTTTGTTTTACTTCAAGGCATGTGGCAAACTGTGCAAACTGCAATGGCTTTCAGCAGGAACTTTCCAGAAAGTAAGTGCTTTGAAGGCTCTTGATAATGTTTCTCCTATCATTTTTGCACCATTTTGTCATCTTGTTTAATTCAGTGTTCTGTTTGAATAATAGGTTTATTTAGGCAAGTGTAGAAAATAAAATGCCTTTTTTCAAACCAATATTAACTAAAGCTTGACTGAATCAAATCTTCAGTACATGAACAACAAGAACAAATGTATGTACAGGGTGAAGAGCAGCGGTCCTAGCACTGAGCCCTGACACTGCCTTTTCAAGTATTTTTGACAGAAAGGGTAGATTTGAGATTGGCCTATAATTGACTAATTCTGTAGGATCAATTTGCGTTTTTTAATAAGTGGTTTAATTATAGCCAACTTAAAAGTTTTCGGTACATATCCTAATGACAGAGATGGATTAATGATATTAAGAAGAGGATCTATGACCTCTGGTAGCATCTCTTTTAATAGGCTAGTCGGTACAGGGTCGAGCATACATGTTGTTGATTTTGATGATTTAACGAGTTTAGTCAATTCTTCTTCTCCTATAGCAGTGAATGAGTGTAATTTTTCCTCAGTGACACTACAATGCTCTGTCTGATGTGGTACTGTAGTAGACGGCTGCATGGTTAAAATTTTCTTCCTAATATTATCAATCTTACATGTAAATAGGGATGCACCGAATCCAGGGTTCGGGTTCGGATTCGGCCGAATATTGGGCTTTTTGACTGGGTTCGGTTTCTGCCGAACCTCAGAATTTATTTCCACCGAACCCGAACCCGAACCCTATAGGCTTGCACTATGCGCGCTCCGCTGGTCGAACTTAATGACGCCGCTGTTGAAAGTGAAAATGGAACTCATGAACAGAAAACGTGGCAGTATACTTTAAGTCAAAAGAAGGCGATTCAAGTTGAGCTACGCGTCGTGTTCAATTTGCAATGCCGATTTGTCTCGTGATGACAAGGACCCTAAACAACAGCCGCTGTTAAAACATTTGCTTATGAAACATCCGAGAGAATACAAGTTGTGCATGAAGGAATCTACAGACAGCAGCCAAAATGTATTTTATTTTACCGTGCAAACAGCCTATAGATCAGATAAAATAAAAATAAAATTAATAAAATATATAGGCCTACACTAAATATTTTTCACTTAAATAATTACCAAATTAAGATGACAAAACGAAAATACACTGAATCCGTTAGCTTTGAAGAACCGGAATTAGGTAAATAGGTAGATAATATACTAGGCTAAATATCTTTACATATATACTATTCTCTTAAAACCATAATTTCGTTACCCAAATAATGATTCATCCGCTAGGTTGCACGTGAGGGGGGAAAAATAGGTTCCTTCCACTTAAGAGTTGAGCTCTATTTATTTTAATATATCTCTTTACATAAATACTATTTTCTACTTTAAAAAAAATAACTTCGTTATTTTACTAACCCAGTGTTTTGTATGTGAATGCTGTTTCACGTGAATATTACCACTGGAGTGAAGCTCAAAGCTTTGAAAGGAAATAATGGTCAGATAGCACTTTTTCATTCTGTTTTGCGATCTGGATTTGGATATGGTCACTTGATTTTCCGTGAATTTGAACAATAGGCCTAGTCCATTTTATCCCAATGGACATGGACATCTCGTTTCTTTTCCCAAATCTTCACTCACGTCGCCATGTTTGCAGGGGATTATAAACGTTTCTTCCTTTCGTTTGTTTATAATTAAGTCTATAATAACTATTCACATCCTTTACTGTGGGAAAGTATAAAAACACTGTGGGACGAATACCTTTTTACGTCAAATTGTATTTAGCACAGTTTGTTCTTGTTATTAAACTTGGTAAGGCGCGTCAAGTTTGGTTTATTTGAATAGCGCATTTCCCACACGCCGGTGATTTTAGTTTCGTTTTCTCTGGCAGTGAATAATCAAACATTGCCTAAATGTCTTGACCCTGTGGAAAATAAAATCCGCTCTTCAGACATTTTACAGCAAGTGTTGCTTTGCAACATCAGTAGAACATATGAAGACGAAGATCAAGAAGGTGTCTATTCAGTGTCCCATTCCTCTCAAAGCGCAGAGCGGTAGGCCTATATGACGCATCTTTGCGGGGAAATAGTATGAATCAAATATTTTTCTAACTAATATTTAATTTTTATATATTCTTGAGGTTACCATTATTTACTGAAAATCATTTTTGTTTTATAGGCTGTGTTGTTTCACTGACCGAAGTGCTAAAATAAACACGCATGGATGTTTCAGCCTCAAATGATTTCAAAATGTAGCCTAGGCTATATATCTGGCATAGACTACAGTATTTAAAATAGCATATATGCATTAGTTACATTCTCAATTTAATTTACAGAGCAATCCCTGCTAAGTTTTTAGTTTAACTAATACTATAGAAGAGGATTAGTGTGTGTCGCACACAACAGACTCGCAATGGGGGCGTGGCATCACGATGGTGGCGCTCCATCTTGATGTCGGCACAACCCTAGCGCGCGCCTCCTGCGCTCTCTGTTGGGTTGTTCTTTGAAACGACAGAGGACGACTTGGGGTAATTTTTCTATAAACCATCATGAAATAGCGGCGAGAAGAACATACACGACAATGTTTACTTTAGTAAACTTGAACAAAACAGTTAATGGTCAATAGCATCCCTACACTGCTGGGGACGTTGTTAACTTCATTAATGTGTTTACTGTGATAATGGACTGCGGATGGGAGTAGGATTCGGTATTCGGTTTCGGATTCGGCCAAATCTTAACCAGTGGATTCGGTATTCGGCCGAACCCCAAAAATCTGGATTCGGTGCATCCCTACATGTAAAGAAGTTCATAAAGTCATTACTGCCGTGCTGTTTACAAACATCAGAAATTGAAGCTTTATTTTTGGTTAATTTAGCCACTGTATGGAATAAATACCTAGGGTTGTGTTTGTTTTCTTCCAAGAGAGTCGAGAAATAAGCAGATCTAGCAGTTTTTACGGCCTTTCTGTATGCGATCAAACTCTCTTTCCAAGAATTACGAAAGACCTCTAGTTTTGTTTTCTTCCAGCTGCGCTCCATTTTTCTAGCTGCTGTTTTAAGGGCCCGGGTGTGCTCATTGTACCACGGCGTTGGACTATTTTCTTTAATCTTCTTTAAGCGCAGGGGAGCAACTGTGTCTAAAGTGCTGGAAAAGAGAGAATCAATAGTTTCTGTTGCAACATTGAGTTTGCAACATCGAGTTCTTCTAAGCTATCTGAGATGCTGAGGAGATGATACTGATGAGGAAGGTTATTTAAAAAGCAATCTTTAGTAGCGGCAGTGATTATCCTGCCATTTTTGAAGCGAGGGGACGGCTTTGCAGCCTTAGCTAAATTAAGTATACATGATACTAGGTAATGATCTGAGATGTCATTGCTCTGCTGCAGAATTTCAACGGTATCAACATTTATTCCATGTGACAAAATTAGGTCTAAAGTATGATTATGACGATGAGTGGGTCCTGACACATGTTGCCTAACTCCAGTAGAGTTTAGAATGTCTTTAAATGCTAATACCAATGCATATTTTTCATTATCTACATGGATATTAAAATCACCAACAATTAGGACTTTATCTACGGCCAAGGCAAGGCAAGGCAAGTTTATTTGTATAGCACATTTCATACACAGTGGCAATTCAAAGTGCTTTACACAGAAATGAAGTTAAAATAGTCATAAGTGAATAAAATAAAAATATATATAGTATAATAGTTATAATAGGAATTAAAAGGAAATAAAAATAAAGATGAAATCCCCTATCTGGGGTGGAAGAAAATGGAGAGTCAGGTTTGCTTTAAAAATATTTGTCAGGTAACTGTACGTTTAGACCAGTGGTGTCCAAACTCGGTCCTGGAGGGCCACTGTCCTGCAGAGTTTAGCTTTTACTTGCCTCAACACCTGTCTGGAAGTTTCTAGTATGCCTGATAAGACCTTGATTAGCTAGTTCAGGTGTGTTTAATTGGGGTTGGAGCTAAACTTTGCAGGACAGTGGCCCTCCAGGATCAGGATTGGACACCCCTGGTTTAGACAGTACCCTTACAGACAAATCTTCTTGGCCTAACTTGAGGGCGTTCTCTAGATGTTTTACCCACCAGAGCAGATCTAAACGGGTCTTCCTCGCACTGAAGGGAGTACTCAAAAAAGGCCAGTACTAACTCTGATAGAAAATCAGCTAATTCTTTGATAAAGTCTGTATTATGCCCTGGTGGCCGGTATACAGTAGCTAGCACAAATGTTAAACGGGTTTTATCATGTACACTACATAACGTTGCATAAAGCACCAAAACTTCGAAGGAATTATGTTTGAAACTAGACTTCTAAGTAATACTGAAGATATCATTTTAAATTACAGCAACCCCTCCCCCTTTACCTTTCAGACGCGGCTCGTGTTTATAACAGTAATCTTGTGGGGTGGAGTCATTTAAAGTAATGCAGTCGTCAGGTTTTAGCCAGGTTTCTGTCAAACACAGCACATCTAGATTATTATCTGTAATGATATCATTAACAATAAGCGCTTTTGGGGAAAGGGATCGAATATTCAGCAACTCAAGCTTTATCAATTGTTCATCTGTATTATATCTGTTGGACATCAATTAAATTTTTACTGTTGAATGGTTTTGATGTTTTTTTGTATTTACTAATTCGGGGAACAGACACAGTCTCTATATGATAATATCTAGGTGAAAGAGTCTCTGTGTGCTGGGATTTATCTGACTCCGGTGACGTGAGACAGCTAGCAGACGGTCGGTTTAGCCAGTTTGTCTGCTTCCTGATCTGGGCCCTAGTGAGTTTTAAGAGTCGGTTTTGGTGCTAAGTCAAAAGCTGAGATACACACCTCAGCAATTGAATAATAAAAGTCACTAATCTTGAGAGAAAGATCTCACAGAAACTGTGACAACACCCTGACAAACATTCCTCCCTCCTCCCCATTTTGCCCTCTAATGTATCTTGTACATTTATTGTTTTATCCCTTTCATGTTTGATGTCTTTTTAAAGGTCTCAGTGCGAATGGTAACATGATCTCAGTTTCACTGCAGTCTCTAGTAGTATTAGAAAGATTGGAAAACTAATGAGAATTCAGTCCTCCTTTGAGTAGTCTCTTCAAAGATATCTGATCCACTCCCCCAAAACCAGGTGGGTGTGTTGCAAATATTTACAACCCTTTTGTTCTAGTTGGAGTATTTAAGGCTGGATAATCTAACTCTCTGGGGGAATATTCTGTAGTCAGAACCCCCGTGCAAACTGCATGTAGATGTGCCAGACATGATGACTCTTTTAAATTATTTTCATATTGCTTTGCAATTGTGTTTTATTTTTTTACGCTGATCAGTTGTGTACCATGGATTCTTGTTTACTTATTTACTTTTCCTGTCTGGCCAAAATAAATGTTAATCTTGATTTATCTTGTATGATTCCGAAATCATTATTCTAGTATGGATCGATGTATACTCCTTTATTACCGCAAAATCTAGGGTTATGATAGATCACACCGATGACGCCACGACTGAAGCATGGGGTGCAGCGTGCGCGATATTCCGATTCCTGACTATCGCTGGGTTAGCACGTTGTAGTCCGTGAATATTACTAAAATTACACTTTTTTTTGAGTGAGCATGTGCAACCACTTAAAGGTAAAATATTCACTCTACACCCTCTGACTAATTACAGAAGTTACTATTTGTGCCCGTGAGCGCGTGGTCCGGACGCGTCATGTCTCTCTGCGATTTTGGGTCTCTCGATGAACGAATATGAAAACTAGGAAGATACAAAGAAAATCAACGATCTAAAGTCAATCGCAACTAATCGTAAAATCAGCTGATACACTCTAAATGTAGCACACTTTATGGAGTTACTTAGAATTGGAGTCAGATAAAATTATTAATGGAGTCAGATTTAAATTGAGATATCAATAAATTAAGAGAACTTCACCGAAAGGCTAAAAAGGCTTACACGCAGAATTCCTTTTGACCAAGTCATTAGTATCCGATTTTTGGGCTAATGGATGGAAATTTACAGAGTCAAGGTTTAGCTCTAAGACTATGTGCCAAACTACTAGAGAGAAGAGCGGAACCACCCCAGGAGGGATGGATGCCATCCTTCTTCAACAGGTCAGGTCTGCCCCAAAAGCTTTTCCAATTGTCTATGAACCCTATGTTATTTTGCGGACACCACTTAGACAACCAGCCATTGAGTGATGATAGTCTGCTAACTATCTCATCACTCCTTTTAACAGGGAGCGATCCAAAACAATAAACAGCCTCTGACATCGTACTAGCGAGTTCACACACCTCTTTAATGTTAATTTTGGTGATCTCCGACTGGCGAAGTCGAACATCATTAGTGCCGACATGAATAATAATCTTAGAGAATTTACGATTAGCTTTAGCCAGCACTTTTACATTTGCTTTGATGTCAGGCGCTCTGGCTCCCGGTAAACAAGTGACTATGGTGGCTGGTGTCTCTATCTTCACGTTCCGTGTAATAGATTTGCCAGTCACTAGGGCACTTTCAACAGGATACTCAGTGGGGGCTTCACTGAGAGGGGAGAACCTGTTTGGTGTTCTAATCGGAACGGAAAAGCGTTTTTTAGATCCGCGACTATGCTGCCTCACTGTCACCCAGTTTCCCTGCTGCGAGGGCCCTGCAGCCGGAACAGAAGAATGTACAGAGTTCACTAAGCTATTCGCATCCAAATCAGTGTCTAAAACTGTTACATCCTCACTACTCTCAGATAAAGTATGGATGTGTGTTTCTAATTCTGAAATCTTTATCTTCCTTACATTTATCACATGTGATGACCTGTTCGCCAGCGGAGAAGCCTATACTAAACATGCAACATGCAGTCCAAGTTACAATGACAGGAGATGACATGGCTTACCGTGTTTGTTGATTAATTTAACTTACCACAGTTGTTTGATGGACACTATTTATTAATCCAACTCACCACGGTTGTTTAATGAACTCAGAAAACAGGAGACCCGGGTGCAGAGATGACAAGCTAACAGGCTAGCGAAATGCTAACGTGTGAGGGTGCTTTAGATTAAAAGCTAGTGATGTAAAATTTAAGTGATAGGCAATATTTAAACAATGTATGGTGATGAGTAAGTTATATTTAGCAGTAGAACAAAGAAAATATATCAAAATAGAGATTCAAAAGCAAGACTATACTAGGGTTGTAATCTCCCAGTCGATTAGTCGATTTATTAGTCAAAAATTTCTGGACTTCAGTCGACCAAGATTTTCTTTGGTTGATTACAGCCCTAGACTGTACAGAGCTACAAACCAGGCAGGAGGCAGACAGGAGACAGGAGCAATTGTTCAGGAGCCCGATCAGGAGATTATAAACAGTGATGTTGTCTACACTTGATGTGGCGCATCACAGCACGACACGACAGTAAACTGATGCCTCATTCTATTTATGACGTACTGACATGAAGGACAAATGCTTCGCAATGGTCGCTTTTGTTGCGTCCAGTGTAAACAGCTTCTAGCTCTTGTGGCGCGCCACATCCAGTGTAGACAACATCACTGATTATAATGGTTTATATTGTCACCGCTCGCGTTCAGTGTAGACACGGTTTTAGACATTAATCAGACACTCTATCAGGCTGAGTTTCGCACAAACCCTCCGCCAATCCTTCGATCCTGTTGATCGTCTCAACTTGCTCGTCATGTGATTAGTGAACTGTAATTCCTACTGCACTGTGTGTGTTTGTGTGTGTGTGTGTGTGTGTTTGTGTGTGTGTGTGTGTGTGTGTGTGTGTGTGTGTGTGTGTGTGCGTGCACGTGTGCGATTGCAGCTCGTGCTGGGTGAGCAGAGAAGCCGTTTTCAATAGTTTACAATTGACAGACAGCTTTTCACTCGACGAGAAATTCTCACAAGCTCTCATGGCACGAGGTCTTGTCACACCCCTAGTAATCACTGATATTAACGTCTTCATTCCCTCCTTCAGGCATTAGTAACTGACATTTGTGCTTATTTCTGTTACCAGGGCTCTCAAGTCTCATGCATTGGGCGTGAGACACACGCATTTCAACCGGCTCACACGCCACACCTTGTATTTCTCATGCAGAGAAATTTCCAGGATAATGCCCACCAAGTTGCGGCGAGGAATCAAGTGAGTTCAGAAGGCCCTGCCACGCACCAGCCAATCAAATAAAAAATATAGCTACCGGACAGCCAATCAGAAAATAGCATTGCTGTATCCAGGTAAGATTTAGATATTCCCGCAACAACAACGTTTACATTCTGCCACCTACTGGTGGTTTAGTTTAATGTTTTCTTTCCAACATTTCTTATTTGTATATTCAAAAATATTTAAAACAATCTCATAACATTTTTCAGTGTAAATGGTTTAATTTAATTGGCATTAACCCTACAGTGTCTTATTCTAATCTAATTTATAGATCAAATTTAAGAATATAAAATGAAAGCTGAAGCATAGCCTCTATTTAATAAGATTATGGGAAAATGCCTTTCAATAAAGGTAAAAATATCAAAGATATGCAGATTTAAATATCTCAAAGCTGATTGAACACTGGTGAGTATTGCTTCAGAATAAACTATATTTACAACACAATAAATTCTGAAGAAAAATAAATATTCCAAATTATTATGGATTATTAATTTGCCTCTTCCCTGACATCTTTTAAATAGAGAAATGCAAGAATTAATACTATGCACACACACATACACACACACACAGAAATGTTGAATTAAATTAAAAAACGATTTTTATTTATTTATTTATACAAATTGTTCAGATCAGAACCTCGTCCCCACCCAAACCCCAGCTGCCGTCGCCAAAATCTCACTCTGAACTCAGTTCAAAACTTGAGAGCCCTGTGTTACTTATTACTAAAGTCCGACACTGAAAGAAAAAAATCTGGCTACAAATGAAAGAAAGACAAAAGAAAGAAAAAATAGAAGAATAAACAAAAACATTGTCTCAACAAGGGCTCAGGGCTTTACCTAGCTCCACCTTTTTTTATCTGTTTTAGTTCAAAAAATGATGTCAGAAAACTGCACTTAAGCAGTTAATTCTTTTACAATGCACAAATTAAATATATGTATACAAAAAAGTTAAGAATTGCATGTTATTTCTCAGTATTGCTCATGTTTGTTTTTTGTTTTACTTCAAGGCATGTGGCAAACTGTGCAAACTGCAATGGCTTTCAGCAGGAACTTTCCAGAAAGTAAGTGGTTTGATCATGTTTTTCTCCTAGCATTTTTGCACAATTTTGTCATCTTGTTTAATTCAGTGTTCTGTTTGAATAATAGGTTTATTTAGGCAAGTGTAGAAAATAAAATGCCTTTTTTCAAACCAATATTAACTAAAGTTTGACTGAATCAAATCTTCAGTACATGAACAACAAGAACAAATGTATGTACAGGGTGAAGAGCAGCGGTCCTAGCACTGAGCCCTGCGGTACTCCATACTGAACTTGTGATCGGTGTGACATCTCTTCATTTACTGCTACAAACTGATAACGGTCACATAGGTGTGATTTAAACCATGCCAATGCAATTCCACTAATGCCAACATAATTTCAGAGTCTATTCAAAAGAATGTTGTGGTCGATAGTATCGAATGCAGCGCTAAGATAGAGTAACACTAATAGAGAGATACAGCCACGATCGGATGATAAGAGTAAATCATTTGTAACTCTGATGAGAGCAGTCTCAGTGCTATGATACGGTCTAAATCCTGACTGGAAATCCTCACAGAAGCCATTTCTTTCTAAAAAGGAACATAATTGTGAAGACACTGCCTTTTCAAGTATTTTTGACAGAAAGGGTAGATTTGAGATTGGCCTATAATTGACTAATTCTGTAGGATCAAGTTGCGTTTTTTTAAAGCTACACTGTGTGATATTTTCCCCCATCTAGTGGTGAAAAGGTATATGATCATCCAAAGAATTTTTTTTTCTGTTCCTCTCAATTCCAATTTCGTTTTAACTCCTACGGTGGCCGATTTAGTCCAAGATTAACATGGCTTCCAGTTCCATAGATCCAGTTCGACCTCGTCCACATTCAACACGGTGCCATCGAGTGTTAAAACACGAAAGGCGAAGCTTGAATTTGTCCCTCTTTGGCTAATGTACTTTCAAGATGGAGGGGCAACATGGCGACCCGCATTCTAACCCCTTACCCGTATGTATTTTCAATGGCATATTATAAACTTATGAGAATACTTTATTACTTGAAAGTAAATATACATTAATTGTGACGTGCAGAAGGAAAACAGAGGGATCCAAGAGCGAGTGCAAATGATTCTCTTTACTGAGCGAATATAGTGACAAAAATACTACAGCATGTAGTAACAGCAAAGGAGATCAGAAATACAACAAATAATCCACCGGCGTCCACGCGGAGAAGATGGCAGGTGAGGAAGGCGGGACTCAGGCAATGAGTGACGCAGGGACGCAGCGGGCAGGCACAGAGAAGCTGGAATCCAGAACTGGAGCGGAGAACCCACACAGAAGTCCAGACAGGAACCGGACACCACAGAGCACTCCCGGGAAAGGTCTGCAACGATCTGACAACAAGTAGTGGTAAGAGACCAGTCTATAAAGGGTGGTTAATGAGTGCAACAGGTGGAGGTGATGAGCACCGTAATCAGTAATCACGCCTCTAACACAACCAAACAACAGAGAGAAAGAGACGATGAATTGATGAACCGTGACAGTACCCCTCCCCCTAGGAGTGCCTCCTGGAGCTCCCAGGGGGACCTACCTGTTGATTGTAATCATCAATAAGGGTGTGATCCAGTATGTCCCTGGCAGGAACCCAACTTCTCTCCTCCGGACCGTAACCTTCCCAGTCCACCAAATACTGGAATCCGCGTCCCCTCCGCCTAGAGTCCAGAAAACGATTTACCGTATATGTAGGTTCCCCATCTACGAGACGCGGCGGGGGGGGGACCGGAACCGGCGGATTAATGCGTGAATGAAAAACGGGCTTTAATTTGGAAACATGGAAAACGGGGTGAATCCTCCCGTATGCGGGAGGTAGTTTGAGGCGGACTGCCACCGGACTAAGAATCTTGTTGACAGTAAATGGGCCAATGAATTTAGGAGCTAATTTATTACTTACGGAGCGGAGAGGAATTTTTCTAGAAGAAAGCCACACCTTTTGACCCACGACGTAGATGGGAGGCTTAGACCGGTGGCGATCGGCTTGGGCCTTGGTGCGTCTGGTCACCTGGAGCAGAGTCTCGCGGGCTCTACTCCATGTGTCTCGGCACCTCTGGACGAAGGCGTGAGTGGAGGGAACCGCGACTTCGGATTCCAGACTGGGAAAAATAGGTGGCTGGTACCTTAAACTACACTCAAATGGCGAAAGGCCCGTTCCTGACACTGGTAACGAATTATGTGCGTACTCAATCCATGAGATGCGTTGACTCCAGGAGGAAGGATTCTTGGAGACCAAACATCGTAACCCTCTCTCAAGATCCTGGTTAGCCCGTTCCGTCTGCCCATTGCTCTGGGGATGAAACCCTGAAGACAAACTAACCGTCGCCCCCAACAATTTGCAAAATTCCGCCAAAATTTGGACACAAATTGAGGTCCCCTGTCGGAGACCACGTCCAACGGAAGGCCATGTAAATGAAAGATGTGGTCAACGACAGCTACCGCTGTCAACTTGGCGGAGGGTAATTTGGGCAAGGGAATGAAATGAACCATCTTCGAGAACCGGTCCACGACGGTTAAAACAACCGTCTTGCCCTGAGAGGGCGGGAGGCCGGTAATAAAATCTAGAGCGATGTGGGACCAGGGTCTCGGAGGGATCGACAGCGGTTGAAGGAGCCCATCGGGAGGGCGATTAGAAGTCTTACCCATGGCACAGACGGAACATGCCAAAACAAAATCTCGGATGTCACGAGCCATACCAGGCCACCAGAATCGTTGCTTAACCAAAAATTTGGTTCTATTAACCCCTGGATGGCAAGCTACATTGGAGCAGTGACCCCATCGTACCACGTCAGACCTGACTTCCTCCGGAACAAATAATCGATTCGGTGGTCCCCCGGGCGGAAGCGTTACCCCTTCTAAGGCTGTTATAACCTTCGACTCGACCATCCCATGTGAGTGTGGAAACTCTAGTTTCTCGGGTAAAATACACTCTGGAGTAGACGGGCATTCGGAGCGGTCAAAAACGCGTGATAAAGCATCGGGTTTGATGTTCTTAGAACCCGGGCGGTACGAAAGGGAAAAATCAAAACGTCCGAAAAAAAAGGACCACCGAGCCTGCCTGGAATTTAGTCTTTTAGCGGATCTGATGTACTCCAGATTCTTATGATCGGTCCACACAATGAAGGGTACCCCCGACCCCTCCAGCCAATGGCGCCACTCCTCCAATGCAAGTTTGACCGCCAGCAACTCTCTGTTACCAATGTAATAATTGCGTTCGGCTGGCGACAGACGATGAGAAAAAAATGATGCATCTTGTCATCCGAGGGAGAGCGCTGGGATAGAACTGCACCTACCCCCACCTCTGACGCGTCCACCTCCACCACGAACTGACGCGCTGGATCAGGGGTAACGAGAATGGGAGCCGAAACGAAGCGGCTTTCAAGTTTGACAAATGCAGCCTCGGCTGCACCAGACCACCTGAACATCATTCGGGGAGAGGTCAACGCGGTCAGAGGCGCGGCTAGCTGGCTGAAATTGCGAATAAAACGCCGATAGAAGTTGGCGAACCCCAGAAACCTCTGTAGAGCCTTACGGGAATCTGGGCTTGGCCACTCCATCACAGCCTTAACCTTGTCAGGATCCATGCGCATTCCCTCAGATGAGGCGATATACCCTAGAAATGGAACAGACTGTGCATGAAACGTGCATTTCTCCGCCTTGACAAAAAACCCATTCTCTAGCAACCTCTGTAACACTAGTCTGACGTGCTGGACATGTTCCTGGAGAGACGAAGAAAAAATCAATATGTCATCCAGGTAGACATAAATGAACTGGTCAACCATATCTCCCAACACGTTATTGACTAGGGCTTGGAAGACTGCGGGGGAGTAGGATAGCCCAAAAGGCATGACCAAATATTCAAAGTGCCCCCTAGGGGTATTAAATGCAGTCTTCCACTCATCCCCCGCCCTTATGTGCACCAAATGATAAGCATTACGTAAATCCAATTTCGTGAATATGGATGCTCCCTGTAATCTCTCGAAGGCCGAAGACATCAGCGGCAAAGGATATGTATTCTTTACCGTGATTTTATTCAACCCTCGGTAATCAATACAAGGTCGCAGAGAACCATCCTTCTTATCCACGAAAAAGAACCCCGCCCCCGCTGGAGAAGAGGAAGGGTGGATGAACTCAGAAGCTAGAGAATCAGAAATATATTTCTCCATGGCCTCCCTCTCAGGAGTAGAAAGTGAGTATAACTTGCCCTTAGGCGGAGACTTGCCTGGCAGTAGATCTATAGCACAGTCATAGGGACGGTGGGGGGGAAGAGAAGCAGCCCGGGACTTACTGAACACCTCCTTCAGGTCGAGATACTCCTCTGGCACGTTAGATAAATTCACAGTCTCCTCCTGTAACACAGAACTAGACACAGACGAACGGGCAGACAAGAGGCATAACACTAATTACTCCAAGTGGTGACAGAACTGTGGCCCCAGTCCACGCTGGGGTTGTGTTTGACCAGCCAGGGGTGCCCGAGGGGAGAGTCAGTGAGGAGGAACTTGATAGTCTCAGTGTGGTAACCAGAAATTGTAAGTCTGATGAATTCAGTGGTGTGTGTAATGGATGGTAATGTCTGACCGTTAAGGGCGTGAACAGAAATGACATTAGAGAGGGGAGTGATCGGAATCTGAAGTGTGTGTGCCAAAGAACGATCGATAAAATTACCCTCCGCTCCTGAGTCCAGCAGGGCTTGACAAATGTGAGATCCGGTTGCCCACTGCAGTCTCCCCGGAAGGAGAGTGACGGATGAGGCTTTCCCCAACGATGCTCCACCCGACAGTAGCTTCCTCTCTACTGCCGGGCTCGATCTTTTAGTGGGCATTGGTTGAGGAAATGCCCCGTCCCGCCGCAGTAGAGACATAGTCCCGCCGCACGGCGGCGCTCTCTCTCCTCCCGGGAAAGCCGAGCTCTTCCCACCTGCATGGGCTCGTGATCGTTGACTGGGCTGACCATGCTTGCGCCAAAAAACTCACGAACGTCAGGGGTTCTTCTCATACGGTTGCGTTGATCGCGAAACTCAAGACGGGAATCCACTCGAAGGGTTAAATCCATGAGTCCATTGAGATCAGCTGGTAAATCCATGGCGTAAACCTCCTGTTGCACACGGTCAGCCAGCCCATGCAGGAAGCGGTCCCACTGCGCTTCCTCGTTCCACCCGCACTCTGCAGCCAAGGTCCGGAAATCTATGATGTAGTCAGACACGGATCGATTCCCTTGCTGGAGCTCAGCGAGCCTCCGAGCCGCCTCGCGACCCGCGGCCGCTCTATCGAAGACTCGCTTCATCTCTTCGGAGAGTGCGGTGAACGAGGAACAACATGGATCTTGCTTCTCCCACACCGCCGTCCCCCAGCGCACCCCCGTCAATAAATTTATCACCAGTGCCACCTTGGAAGTTTCTGTGGGAGATGATGTGGACTGCAGTGAAAAGAACAAGGAACATCTTGTTAAAAAAGGTCTACACAGATCGGGGTCACCCGCGTAACGTTCCGGTGTGGGAATCCGGGGTTTGTGCGCGCTGTTGTGGATGACAGGTGTCTGGAGGACTGCTGGGCGCAGTGGGAGCCCGCAGTTGTTGGACCTTGGTCGAGAGCTCGGACACCTGCGTCGCAAGATTCTGTATAGCCTGAGCCGCCTCGGTGATCTGCTGCTCCTGATGATCCATCCTTTGATTACTCGTTGTGAGGTAGTCTTGTAACTCCGTCATCCTCGCTGGATCCATGTTTGGTCAGATCGTTCTGTGACGTGCAGAAGGAAAACAGAGAGATCCAAGAGCGAGTGCAAATGATTCTCTTTACTGAGCGAATATAGTGACAAAAATACTACAGCATGTAGTACCAGCAAAGGAGATCAGAAAGACAACAAATAATCCACCGGTGTCCACGCGGAGAAGATGGCAGGTGAGGAAGGCGGGACTCAGGCAATGAGTGATGCAGGGACGCAGCGGGCAGGCACGGAGAAGCTGGAATCCAGAACTGGAGCGGAGAACCCACACAGAAGTCCAGACAGGAACCGGACACCACAGAGCACTCCCGGGAAAGGTCTGCAACGATCTGACAACAAGTAGTGGTAAGAGACCAGTCTATAAAGGGTGGTTAATGAGTGCAACAGGTGGAGGTGATGAGCACCGTAATCAGTAATCACGCCTCTAACACAACCAAACAACAGAGAGAAAGAGACGATGAATTGATGAACAGTGACATTAATGAGCACATATATGTTTGAAAGAACTAAGTGTTTTTAGCTAAGAATAAACTAAAAAAGTTACACAGTGTAGCTTTAATACAGTGAGGAAAATAAGTATTTGAACACCCTGCTATTTTGCAAGTTCTCCCACTTAGAAATCATGGAGGGGTCTGAAATTGTCATCGTAGGTGCATGTCCACTGTGAGAGACATAATCTAAAAAAGAAAAAATCCAGAAATCACAATGTATGATTTTTTAACTATTTATTTGTATGATACAGCTGCAAATAAGTATTTGAACACCTGAGAAAATCAAAGTTAATATTTGGTACAGTAGCCTTTGTTTGCAATTACAGAGGTCAAACGTTTCCTGTAGTTTTTCACCAGGTTTGCACACACTGCAGGAGGGATTTTGGCCCACTCCTCCACACAGATCTTCTCTAGATCAGTCAGGTTTCTGGCCTGTTGCTGAGAAACACGGAGTTTGAGCTCCCTCCAAAGATTCTCTATTGGGTTTAGGTCTGGAGACTGGCTAGGCCATGCCAGAACCTTGATATGCTTCTTACAGAGCCACTCCTTGGTTATCCTGGCTGTGTGCTTCAGGTCATTGTCATGTTGGAAGACCCAGCCTCGACCCATCTTCAATGCTCTAACTGAGGGAAGGAGGTTGTTCCCCAAAATCTCGCAATACATGGCCCCGGTCATCCTCTCCTTAATACAGTGCAGTCGCCCTGTCCCATGTGCAGAAAAACACCCCCAAAGCATGATGCTACCACCCCCATGCTTCACAGTAGGGATGGTGTTCTTGGGATGGTTCTCATCATTCTTCTTCCTCCAAACACGTTTAGTGGAATTATGACCAAAAAGTTATATTTTGGTCTCATCTGACCACATGACTTTCTCCCATGACTCCTCTGGATCATCCAAATGGTCATTTGCAAACTTAAGACGGGCCTGGACATGTGCTGGTTTAAGCAGGGGAACCTTACGTGCCATGCATGATTTCAAACCATGACGTCTTAGTGTATTACCAACAGTAACCTTGGAAACGGTGGTCCAGCTCTTTTCAGGTCATTCACCAGCTCCTCCCATGTAGATCTGGGCTGATTTCTCACCTTTCTTAGGATCACTGAGACCCCACGAGGTGAGATCTTGCATGGAGCCCCAGTCCGAGGGAGATTGACAGTCATGTTTAGCTTCTTCCATTTTCTAATGATTGCTCCAACAGTGGATCTTTTTTCACCAAGCTGCTTGGCAATTTCCCCGTAGCCCTTTCCAGCCTTGTGGAGGTGTACAATTTTGTCTCTAGTGTCTTTGGACAGCTCTTTGGTCTTGGCCATGTTAGTAGTTGGATTCTTACTGATTGTATGGGGTGAACAGGTGTCTTTATGCAGCTAACGACCTCAAACAGGTGCATCTAATTTAGAATAATAAATGGAGTGGAGGTGGACATTTTAAAGGCAGACTAACAGGTCTTTGAGGGTCAGAATTCTAGCTGATAGACAGGTGTTCAAATACTTATTTGCAGCTGTATCATACAAATAAATAGTTAAAAAATCATATTGTGATTTCTGGATTTTTTTTTTTTTAAGATTATGTCTCTCACAGTGGACATGCACCTACGATGACAATTTCAGACCCCTCCATGATTTCCAAGTTGGGGAACTTGCAAAATAGCAGGGTGTTCAAATACTTATTTTCCTCACTGTAAGTGGTTTAATAATAGCCAACTTAAAAGTTTTCGGTACATATCCTAATGACAAAGATGAATTAATGATATTAAGAAGAGGATATATGATCTCTGGTAGCATCTCTTTTAGAGCGGCTGAAATGATACTGTCTGTCAGTTATTATAATACATATGACAAAAACGATACTCGGTTACTTAACGTAACCTCGGTTCTCTCTAGAAGAGGGAACGAGTATTGCGTAAGTTCCTTACGCTACGGGAAAGTATTCTTTCTTCGAGATTTCTGAAAAACCCAAAATTATCCTTAATTTTGTAACATTGTCAACGCAGTGCGGCAGCCTGGCAGACCATAGCAGGCTATTCCAGCGTGCTATTGGCTGCTCTGCTGGCAACTGCAGCAGCCTATCGGTGAGCCCGCGTGACGTGGCGACCAATGAGGGCGCTTCGCGCCCACCTGGCTTCATTTGCCTACAGGTGGGGCGTGGCCACGTGTATATAAGCGGGGCTCACGGGCTGCATATTCGGTTTTCGTAGTTCTGAAGCGTAAAAGCCCGCGGGGCGCACGGCAAGGAACGCAATACTCGTTCCCTCTTCTAGAGAGAACCGAGGTTACGTTAAGTAACCGAGTATCGTTCTCTTACGAGAGGTTCTCTCGTATTGCGTAAGTTCCTTACGCTACGGGAACATATTGTCAACGCCGTGCGCGCCTCGCATACAGCATATGTATCCCAGGGAACCGGGGAAAAAACACTGCTCGGGCAGGGTGGCCGGTAAAGGAAACGGGCCACCACATATACGGACACTTCATTTGAACTGACGGGTGGTTACAACAGGTGGTTACAACACCCTGTCCCATGAATGAGGGAACGGCACCTGCCGGTCTCCTTCAAATTCACCACACCTTGTCTCATGAATGAGGGAACGGCAACGCCAGTCGCCTTCAAATTCACAATATCTTGTTATATGAGTGAGGTAACGGCACCGCCGGTCACCTTCAAACTCACAACAGCTCGTCTCGTAAATGAGGGAACGGCACCGCCGGTCTCCTTCAAATTCACATGAGCCTAGTACCGAACTTACTACCAGTATGTGAGCTATGTCTGCGCAGAATCACTGGGCAGAACCAACAGCCCTATTGAACTGATAACACTTTCGCCTGTAAGGCAGGAACTTCCAGATTGTAAAATCTCACGAACGTAGACGGGGAGGCCCAGCCTGCCGCCATACAGATATCGTGGATGGAAATCCCTCTGGCCCAAGCCCACGAAGAGGCTATGCCTCTGGTGGAGTGTGCTCTGACACCTAGCGGGCACTGCAGGTGTTTGGAAGCGTATGCAGTTGCAATCGCGTCCACTATCCACCTGGACAGGGTCTGTTTCGAGGAGGCGAGACCTTTAGCGCGCCCTCCAAACGAAACAAATAGCTGCTCAGAACGCCTGAAGGCGGCGGAGCGTGTGACATAAACCCTCAATGCCCTGACAGGGCAGAGGATATTGCCACCGTCCCCCTCGTCGGATGCTGGCAGAGCCGAGAGGGAGATAATCTGCGCCCTGAAGGGAGTGCCGATCGCTTTGGGGACATAACCATGCCTCGGTCTGAGAATGACCTTAGAGTCATTAGGACCGAACTCCATACACGTCGGGCTCACTGAGAGCGCGTGTAGATCCCCCACGCGTTTCACTGAAACCAGAGCTATCAGGAACGCGGTTTTTAGCGAAAGGAACCTTGGTTCCACAGTCTCGAGCGGTTCAAAGGGATGAGCCTTCAGGGCCTCTAGGACCAAGGCCAGATCCCATATAGGAACCAAAGGGGGCCGCGGGGGATTCATCCGTCTGGCTCCTCTGAGGAAACGGATGATGAGCTCGTTCCTTCCTAGCGTGCTACCTAGCGTCGTCTGAGCGAACGCTGCTATAGCCGCCACATACACTTTGAGCGTGGAAGGGGACCTGCCCAGTTCCAAAAGCTCTTGGAGGAAGGAGAGCACCCGCTGGACCCCACATTGCTGTGGGTCCAATCCCTTGGAAACACACCACTCAGTGAACACCGACCACTTAGAACTATATAACCGCCTCGTCGAGGGGGCTCTAGAGTGTGAAATCGTGTTCATAACCCCTTCGGGCAGGTCAACGGGTATCCGTTGGTCACCCATACATGCAGAGACCATCGCTCTGGATGGGGATGCCAAACTGAGCCTCCTGCTTGAGAGAGAAGGTCTGCTCTCAGCGGAACTGGCCAGGGGGGTGAGTGCGACAGCTTCACCAGCTCTGGGTACCAAATCTGGTTCTCCCAGCGCGGCGCTATAAGGAGCACCGGGCGGCGCGTCTCCCTGATTTTCGCTATGACCTGGGGCAATAGGGAAATCGGCGGGAAAGCATACAGCGGGAGGCTGGGCCAAGGTTGGGACAGCGCATCCTCGCTTTTGGACAGAAACGTCGGGCAGCGGGCGTTCTCTTTTGTTGCAAAGAGGTCAAGCTCCGCTCTGCCGAATAGGCGCCATACCAGCTGGACTGTCTGGGGGTGCAGGGACCATTCTCCTGAGAGAATGAGGCCCCTGGACAGCTTGTCCGGGCCCACATTGAGGTGGCCCGGTATGTGCGCAGCTCTCAGCGAGCGCAGCGAGCTGTCTGCCCACACGAGCAGGCGTTCTGTCAGATTGCCCAGACACCTGGACCTGACACCGCCCTGCCGGTTCACGTAGGACACCACTGTGGTATTGTCCGACCGGACCAACACGTGGTGTCCTCGTATAAGCGGGAGAAACTGCTTGAGCGCGTTCTCTACCGCTATCATCTCCAAACAGTTTATGTGTAGGAGTTTTTCCTTGCTCGACCAGAGGCCCGAGGCTGATCTGCCCTCGAAAACGGCGCCCCAACCCGTGGTGGAGGCGTCCGTCGAGATGACCTTGCGGTGTGAGATGGCTCCCATCGTCACTCCCCTCTGGTACCAGTCGGCTACTAACCAGGGCTCTAGGCTGAAACACAGCTCTGAGTCACTCTGATCCTGAAGCCTCCGGACGCCCAGGCTCTGTGAGGCACTCGGGCGTTTAACCAGCATTGCAGCGGGCGCATGCGCATTAAGCCCAGCTGGAGCACAGCTGCAGCTGAGGCCATACGTTCCAGCATCCTCTGAAAGAGCTTGAGAGGTGCGATTTTGCCCGGCCGGAAGTACTCAGCCATGCGCTGAACTTGGCGCGCGCGTTGGGGTGACAGGCGGGCTGACATTGCCACAGTGTCCAGATTCAAACCCAGGAATGAGGTTGATTGCGTGGGCACTAATGAGCTCTTGGTCCAATTGACCGTGAGCCCCAGGCTGTCCAGATGGCTGAGCAGCATTGCCCTGTGGGCGAGGAGCTCGGCCTCTGACTGCACCAGGATGAGCCAATCGTCCAGATAGTTCAACACTCGCATCCCTCTTTTTCTCAGAGGAGCGAGGGCCGCGTCCATGCACTTCGTAAATGTACGGGGTGCTAGTGACAGGCCGAACGGAAGGACGGTGTATTGATAAGCCTGGCCGTCGAAGGCGAATCGTAAGAATGGCCTGTGACGTGGCGTTATCTTGATTTGAAAATATGCATCTTTCAAATCTAGGGAGATTAGCCAGTCTCTCGGGCGAGTATGCGCGAGGATCTGCTTGGTCGTGAGCATCTTGAACGATCTTCTCATAAGAGCTTTGTTCAGACGCCTCAGATCCAGAATCGGTCTGAGCGACCCATCCCTTTTTGGCACGAGAAAATACCGGCTGTAAAAGCCTGACTCGCTCATAGAATGGGGAACCGGTTCTATAGCCCCTTTGCACAGCAGCGTGGCTATTTCTGCTCGAAGTAGATGTGCTACTTCCTCGCTCACTCTCGTCTCTGTACGCGCACAGAAGCGCGGAGGGTGGCGAGCGAACTGCAGAGTGTAGCCGTGCTTCACTGTTTTCAGCACCCATTCTGATACACCTGGAATGGCTTCCCACGCTCTCGCGTGTGCCACACGGGATAGAACGGCCTCCGGGCTCAAAACGCCGCGCTTCGCGGGTTTGACGGCCTGTATAGGAGGGGCGGGCGCCGTGCGCGCGCTCTCTGTGCTGTGGGCCAGCCGATCGCTCTCGATGGCTGGCCGCCTTACACACTGTATCTCTGCCGCTTCGAGCGGGGAGTGGCTTGTGTGTGGCCCTACACTCGTCGTTCCGGCCACCTTGGGCGGAGAACAAATGGTGTGTGGCGCGGCGCATGGCGCCGGGGGCAGAATGTTCGCGAAAATGTGTGAGCGCGTTTGAGCGGGCACAACTCTTACGCGTGGAACATGATGGGTTAAGAGTGGCTGTGTGACAGCGCGTGTGGTGATTAGGCGTGGGCGCAAATAAGCGGACACGTGACCTAACTCTAGCACTCGAGCGGCCGGTGGCCGCTTTATGTGAGTGAGAGACACGGGATTTGTGGTGCTTGGGTGCAGGGGTGAACACAAAAGTGGGCACGTTTACTGCATTTGAAAACACATACGGCGTGAGCCGTGCAACCAGAAATAAAAGCAACTTCGTGATTTCTCTGGTTCGTCGTAAAACGGCGGTTGTAGACAGGCGAGAGGGCAGTTTTGCCGGCTCGTTGGCTGCGTGAGAGCCATCTGCAGCAGCCACAGGAGTGGGGGCTGACAGGAAGAAGAGTTTTGACGGTGGTCCGGCCACGGCGGGACTTAACCGTCACTTCCCCCTTCTGCTAGGAGGACTTTGGAGGGGCTTCAGTTGGAAACAGGCGAGAGGGCGAGTCCGCCGGCTCGTAGGCTGTGTGGAAAACATCTGCAGTAGCCACAGGAGTGGGGACTGACAGGAAAACAGAGTTTTAACGGTGGTCCGGCCGCAGCGGGACTTAACCGTCTATTCTCTCCTTATGTATAGACGCCCAAAAATACTCGAGCGCCACGTGGTGCAAGTTAGCTTTCTGTATGTAAGAAAAGCTGGCCGCGAGCCCGGGGAAGCGGACAGTAAACATTTTTATCTGCCGCGAGAGCTGGGCTCGAACTCGGGTCTCCGGCGTTTCAGCCGCTGATTTTGCCGCTGTGCTACCGGGAGGGACACAATAGCGTTCAGTTAGCGCGAGCATACGGCAGTACGTCCTCGTGCTTATTGGCAGTCGTGCGTGCATAAAAGACAGGCTCGTTACTGCAATAGTAATATTTCCAGCCGCCTGAACTGGAGAGGGGGCTGAGAAATGCTAGAGAAAGGCGGTTCGTCCGGCCACAGCGGGACGAAAACACCCTCTGTTAATTTTCCGGTGAGTGCGGCGCGCACACGCGCGCTGAACATGCTCGTGACCGTGCGCACTCTCATTCCTTGCGAACGGCGCAATCTGCGCGGTCCAACAGGGGGGAGTGCGGGTTCGTTGGAGAGCATATGTCAGCGTCATGTCTCATGACGGCGTTTGTTCGCTGGCGTGCGTGTCTTAACAGGCTCGTGTACAGCAATATGAACAATTCCAGTCGCCTGAACTCATGAGGGGACTGAGAAATGTGCGCGAGGGTGGAACAGCTCTCTTGTAACGTAAAGAGAGCTGCAGGACCGTCCGTTTCTGCCATCCCTTGTATGTAAGCGGCGCATTAGCGCGGCATGAACAGAGGGGGGAGGAGGCTCGCTCCGAGACCGTTCATTTCTACCATCCCTTGCAAGCGGCGCGGTGGCGCGGCTTGAACAGAGGGGGAAGAGGCTCGCTCCGAGACCGTTCATTTCTACCATCCCTTGCAAGCGGCGCGGTGGCGCGGCTTGAACAGAGGGGGAGGAGGCTCGCTCCGAGACCGTTCATTTCTACCATCCCTCGCAAGCGGCGCGGTGGCGCGGCTTGAACAGAGGGGGAGGAGGCTCGCTCCGAGACCGTTCATTTCAACCATCCCTTATAAGCGGCGCGGTGGCGCGGCTTGAACAGAGGGGGGGAACAGCGGAGTGATGTCATCATAAAACTGCTCGAGTCGAGCCCGCAGGGTCGACATAGAGAGTTCCTCGCACTCGGGGCAATCGCCCGCGAGGAGTGCGGCGGCGGCGTGGTCACGGCCCAGACAGAGAGCGCAGACACATGGCGGTCTCTGGTGCTGAGCTGCACGTGGCACGAGCCGCAGGTGGAACGAGGCGTTTTGATAAAAACGCTCGTGCTCTTTTATGAAACGTGTGACGCAACGGCGAGAACACGTGCAATGAAAGGATATAATGCTGCCGGATAGCAGAGCAGGCACGGATGGCTGAAGGTGGCGCGATGCTGCCGGCTTCTTCAGGCGCTGTCCTCTGCTTGCTCGTCTGCACGTTCAACGGCGGCGGGTTCCAGATCCAGCGATGCGAAGGGCTTCGCTGAAGAAAAGAAAATCGAATATGCAGCCCGTGAGCCCCGCTTATATACACGTGGCCACGCCCCACCTGTAGGCAAATGAAGCCAGGTGGGCGCGAAGCGCCCTCATTGGTCGCCACGTCACGCGGGCTCACCGATAGGCTGCTGCAGTTGCCAGCAGAGCAGCCAATAGCACGCTGGAATAGCCTGCTATGGTCTGCCAGGCTGCCGCACTGCGTTGACAATGTTACAAAATTAAGGATAATTTTGGGTTTTTCAGAAATCTCGAAGAAAGAATACTTTCCCGTAGCGTAAGGAACTTACGCAATACGAGAGAACCTCTCGTAAGAGAACAATTGTCTAAATTATGTTGCATATTCCTCAAAAGTTCTTGTGATGATATCACTAGTTGACAACACAGTACTATATTTTCGGAAATCATAGGCTATGATATTGCGCAGGTGCACGTGATGCAACGCTGTCAGAGCCGAAAGACTTATGTGTCAGACTCATTTTAGTGCAAAATAATCAGCTCAAAAACGATTGAATATACTGCAAATAGCCTACTAGTTTTTTATGTTTATTTATAATTAATTTAGGCAGACAACAAGGATATCAAGTACTGTGCACAGTGCGCAGCTAATTAATTTAACGTTTTTTTCCTAACATCATTTTTATTCGGAAATTTCAGGACTTCAGTCGACCAAGATTTTCTTTGGTTGATTACAGCCCTAGACTGTACAGAGCTACAAACCAGGCAGGAGGCAGACAGGAGACAGGAGCAATCGTTCAGGAGCCCGATCAGGAGATTATAAACAGTGATGTTGTCTACACTTGATGTGGCGCATCACAGCACGACACGACAGTAAACTGATGCCTCGTTCTATTGATGACGTACTGACATGAAGGACAAATGCTTCGCAATGGTCGCTTTTGTTGCGTCCAGTGTAAACAGCTTCTAGCTCTTGTGGCGCGCCACATCCAGTGTAGACAACATCACTGATTATAATGGGTTATATTGTCACCGCTCGCGTTCAGTGTAGACACGGTTTTAGACATTAATCAGACACTCTATCAGGCTGAGTTTCACACAAACCCTCTGCCAATCCTTCGATCCTGTTGATCGTCTCAACTTGCTCGTCATGTGATTAGTGAACTGTGATTCCTACTGCACTGTGTGTGTGCGTGCATGCGTGCGTGCGTGCGTGCGTGCGTGCGTGCGATTGCAGCTCGTGCTGGGTGAGCAGAGCAGCCGTTTTCAATAGTTTACAATTGACAGACAGCTTTTCACTCGACGAGAAATTTCATCACATTTTAATCTCACAAGCTCTCATGGCACGAGGTCTTGTCACACCCCTAGTAATCACTGATATTAACGTCTTCATTCCCTCCTTCAGACATTAGTAACTGACATTTGTTCTTATTTCTGTTACCAGGGCTCTCAAGTCTCACGCATTGGGCGTGAGACACACGCATTTCAACCGGCTCACAGGCCACACCTTGTATTTCTCATGCAGAGAAATTTCCAGGATAATGCCCACCAAGTTGCGCCGAGGAATCAAGTGAGTTCAGAAGGCCCTGCCACGCACCAGCCAATCAAATAAAAAATATAGCTACCGAACAGCCAATCAGAAAATAGCATTGCTGTATCCAGGTAAGATTTAAATATTCTCGCAACAACAACGTTTACATTCTGCCACCTACTGGTGGTTTAGTTTAATGTTTTCTTTCCAACATTTCTTATTTGTATATTCAAAAATATTTAAAACAATCTCATTACATTTTTCAGTGTAAATGATTTAATTTGATTGGCATTAACCCTACAGTGTCTTATTCTAATTTAATTTATAGATCAAATTTAAGAATATGAAATGAAAGAAGCATAGCCTATATTTAATAAGATTATGGGAAAATGCCCTTCATAAAAGGTAAAAATATCAAAGATATACAGATTTAAATATCTCAAAGCTGATTGAACACTGGTGAGTATTGCTTCAGAATAAACTATATTTACAAAACAGTAAATTCTGAAGAAAAAAAACATATTCCAAATTATTATGGATTATTAATTTGCCTCTTCCCTGACATCTTTTAAATAGAGAAATGCAAGAATTAATACTATGCACACACACATACACACACAGAAATGTTGAATTAAATTAAAAAACGATTTTTATTTATTTATTTATACAAATTGTTCACATCAGAACCTCGTCCCCACCCAAACCCCAGCTGCCGTCGCCAAAATCTCACTCTGAACTCAGTTCAAAACTTGAGAGCCCTGTGTTACTTATTACTAAAGTCTGACACTGAAAGAAAAAAATCTGGCTACAAATGAAAGAAAGACAAAAGAAAGAAAGAAAAAATAGAAGAATAAACAAAAACATTGTCTCAACAAGGGCTCAGGGCTTTACCTAGCTCAACTTTTTTTATCTATTTTAGTTCAAAAAATGATGTCAGAAAACTCACAGAAAACTGCACTTAAGCAGTTAATTATTTTACAATGCACAAATTAAATATATGTATACAAAAAAGTTAAGAATTGCATTTTTTTTCTCAGTATTGCTCATGTTTGTTTTTTGTTTTACTTCAAGGCATGTGGCAAACTGTGCAAACTGCAATCGCTTTCAGCAGGAACTTTCCAGAAAGTAAGTGCTTTGAAGGCTCTTGATAATGTTTTTCTCCTATCATTTTTGCACAGTTTTGTCATCTTGTTTAATTCAGTGTTCTGTTTGAATAATAGGTTTATTTAGGCAAGTGTAGAAAATAAAATGCCTTTTTTCAAACCAATATTAACGCTACACTGTGTAACTTTTTTAGTTTATTCTTAGCTAAAAACACTTAGTTCTTTCAAAAATATAAGTGCTCATTAATATTTATTTACTCCTTTCAAGTAATAAAGTATTCTCGTAAGTTTATTAAATGCCATTGAAAATACATACGTGTGAGGGGTTAGAATGCGGGTCGCCATGTTGCCCCTCCATCCTGAAAGTACATTAGCCAAAGAGGGACATGCCCGTAAATTCAAGCTTCGCCTTTCGCGTTTTAACACTCGATGGCACCGTGTCGAATGTGGACGAGGTCGAGCTGGAAGCCATGTTAATCTTGGACTAAATCGGCCACCGTAGGAGTTAAAACGAAATCGGAATTGAGAGGAACAGAAACTAAAATTCACTGGATGGTCATATACCTTTTCACCACTAGATGGGGGAAAATATCACACAGTGTAGCTTTAACTAAAGTTTGAATGAATCAAATCTTCAGTACATGAACAACAAGAACAAATGTATAAACTAAGGCAATTCTGTCTTTCTATGAATGCAGAGAAGATGACATTAAAGCAGTGAAACAGAAACTACAGAAACTAAGGTAATCATTTCTTTACATGTCTTCTGACTGAATAGCAGCAAATAAACTAAAGTTTTTGACCACTTTTCTGATCCATCTGTTTATTTGAATTATGTTTGTCTATTCTGTTTCCATCTTATGTGTCTATACATTCCTATCTAATATACTATAATACACTATATATATAAAACGGAGGCCAGCTAGTAGTCGCTGTGCGAGTAAACCTCACTCCTCTGATCTCAAGAGCTGACGCTAGGGGTTGCAGCCTTTAGCCTCCTTATTAGAGCGTCTGACTCTCATGCTGGTGGACCCTGGTTCGAGTCCTGCTTGGAGCAGGTGGTTCGAACAGGAGGGGTTAAATATACATATATAATAAACTATATACCGTACTTCAAGAAATCAGGATTCATTTGATTTACAGTGGTCACACTACTGGCCTACATTGTACTGCTGGAAAAATAGGCATGCTTAACAAGATTTCATCTTTACTATGAATGAGTTTGTCTGGAAGTTTCTTAATTTTTACTTTTATTATTATATGTCTGCACAAGACTCTAATCTGAGCAAACATTAAACTTTGCTGAAATAAAAAAATGTAGCTTTGGTCTTTGTTCTGGTAACTCTGCTAAACTATAATTACTAAAACTGAAACTGAAACTAAATATATATAAAAACTAAATAGAAATGTGTTCACAAAATAAAAACTAAACTAAAACTAGTAACACAATTTATTAAACTAACTAAAACTAAACTGAAATTTATAGAAATATAAAAACGAATTTAAAAATGCAAAACTATAATAACCTTTTTGTAAGTTAATATTTTATATTATAGTAAGTTTATATTATAGTAATATTATATTTATTCAATCTGTGTATATCTGAATAATCTCGTATGAGTTAATGCAGTAAAGCGCTTCATCGTACCGATCTTTAGCTTGAGCGCGCCCAGTTCAAACAGAAATGCACATCATTAATAACTACTGGAACTGGAATATACATAACACTGTAATAAGAACATTTTTGTAATAAATCGTTGTGAAATCTCTGGGTTTAGTTGTGTTTCAGCGCGCTGTTGTGGGAAGAGCGCGTCCGCAACACATTCTGACCAGCACGGTCTAGTTCGCTTGTGCATTCGAGTCATTTTAAGCATATATAAGTCATAATATTAAGTTTATGTAGTATAAACATCTGATTAATCTCATATAGGATGTGTTTTGTTTAGTTAATATCCCGCAGTGCTTCATTGTACCAGTGATCATCTTAAGCGCACATCCACAGGAGTTATAGGCCTTCTGACTACCTAACTTAGTTCACCTGTGCATGGTTTTGTGCAAATATAAGTTGTAATATTATATTTATTTTGTATAAATATCTGATTGTTCTCATATATGATGCGTTTAGTTGTTAATTCCATCTAACCACTTCAGTTTACGGTTGTTACATTTATGCATTTAGCAGACGCTTTTATCCAAAGCGACTTACAACTGAGGAATAAACAAAAACACAAAAAGTGCCTGAAGTCCTACGTTTTGGACATTACCCAGAGCATCATACGCTAGGGTAGGGAAGGAGTGATTCTGCCATCCGGATCGAGGTGGGAAGATCGTTCCACCAGCAATTGTCTGCCTCTCTGTGATGGTACCACAAGCCGTTGCTCCTTAGCTGAGCCATGGCTTCTGGTGGGGCTGTAGACTCGTAGGAGCGAGTAAAAGTATGCAGGAGCTGAGCTCGTGGTGGATCTGTAAGCAAGCGTCAGCGCCTTGAACTTGATGCGAACAGCGAGTGGTAGCCAGTGCAGAGAGATGAAGAGAGGTGTGACGTTGGCCCTTTTTGGTTCGTTGAAGACAAGACATGCTGCTGCATTCTGGATCATTTGGAGCATTTTGATCGCACATGATGGAAGTCCAGCCAGAAGCGCATTGCAGTAGTCAAGCCTAGAAATAACCAGGGCCTGGACGAGAAGCTGGGTTGCATGCCCTGTTAGGAATGGTCTGATCTTCCTGATGTTGTGCAGTGCAAACCTGCCTTTAAAATGTGGTCTTTGAAGGACAGCTGGTCTTCAAATGTTACTCCAAGATTTCTGACCGACCTTGATGGGGTGATCAGAGATGAGCCTAGCTGGATGGTGAAGTTGTGTTGTATTGTCAGATTGGCAGGGAAGACGAGCAGTTCAGTCTTTGCCAGGTTAAGCTGCAGGGGATGTTTTTTCATCCGTGCCGAGATGTCTGCAAGACAGCTGGAGATTCGTGCTGCTACTGTGAGGTCATCTGGTTGGAATGAAAGGTAGAGCTGAGTGTCATCAGCATAGCAGTGGTGAGAAGCCATGTGCCTGTATGATGGGTCCCAATGAAGTAGTGTAGATGGAGAAGAGGAGAGGAGAGGTCCAAGCACTGAGCCCTGAACCCCTGTGGTCAGTTGATGTGCTTTGGATACCTCCCCTCTCCAGGCAACCTTGAAAGACCTCCCTGTGATATAGGACTCAAACCAGTGGAGTTAAATCCCTGTGATGCCCAGAGATGAGAGGGTGGACAGAAGAATCTGATGATTGACCGTGTCAAAGGCAGCAGATAGATCAAGGAGGACGAGGACTGATGATTTGGAATCAGCTTTAGCTATCCGCAGGGCTTCAGTGACCGACAGTAGTGCAGTCTCTGTGGAGTGGCCCCTTTTGAAACCTGATTGGTTGATGTCCAGCTGATTATTCTGTGAGAGGAAAGATGAAACCTGATTGAAAACCACTCGTTCAAGTGTTTTTGCTATGAATGGTAGGAGAGAGACAGGTCTGTAGTTATCTATGAGTGATGAGTTTAATGTGGGTTTCTTAAGCAGTGGAGTTACCCGAACCTGCTTGAATGAGGTAGGGAAAATTCCGGTGCGGAGATGATGTGTGTGAGTGCTGGTAGGAGTGTAGGAGAGATGGTTTGAAGGAGGTGCGATGGGATGGGATCTAGAGGACAGGTGGTCGGATGGCTGGATAGGAGCAGTTTAGATACTTATGCCTCAGTGAGTGTAGCGTATGAGGAGAGATGATGTCCGTCTGTGGATGTGGCTGATGTAAAATCCTGTGTGTGTGTGTGTGTGTGGGGGGGGGTGATAACTGACTGCTGCTGGTTGTTGTTTTTTACACTTTTACACTTTTTTCGGATAACTTCTGTCCATACTTTATTGCACTACCTTAATCCACTGCTATATTTCTCATCTTAGCCTAACATATCACTGTACACATCTATCTGTAAAATTCAGTTTATAGTAATAGCCATCTGTATATTATATTATATTCATAGTTCATATTCACCTGTAAATTCTGTTTATAGTAATAGCCATTTGTATATTTATTCACTGTACATATTCACCTGTAAATTCAGTTCTGTTTATAGTAATAACCATCTCTCTACTTAAACATATTTATATATATTCAGTACATATCCATGTCCTGCACTTATGCAACCACTGTATATCCTGCACTTGCTGCTATTGCATTCTGGTTAGACATAAACTGCATTTCGTTGCCTTGTACCTGTACTTGTGTAATGACAATAAAGTTGAATCTAATCTAATCTAATCTATTTTGTTTGTGAAGAAATGGGCAAAATCATCGGCAGATATGGAGGTGGTGGGAGGAGGACAGAGGAGAGAGCTGAATGTTCTGAAGAGTGTGCGTGTGTTTGAGGTGTTCTTGATTGTGTTGTGGAAATATGAAGATTTAGCTGTATGGACTTCACCTGAGAAGGATGAGAGCAGAGATTGATACTTACTCAGGTCAGACGGGTCGGTTGATTTAAGCCATTTCCTCTCTGCTGCCCTGAGTTTGGTCCGGTGTTCACGAAGAACCAAAATGTTATCTGTAGTGCAGTTGTGTGAGTAGATGAGGTCAAGTTGGTTGCCAGATTTGTGGGTATGTGAAGTGATGAGGCGTTTGAGATCAAATGAGGCTAGGAGTGAGTGGAAGTCTGCAGCATACGGTTTGTTGATGTGAATGTTGAAGTCGCCAAGGACTACGAGAGGGCTGCCATCCTCTGGGAATAAGGACAGCAGCGCATCCAACTTCTCAACAAAGGTGCCTAATGGACCTTGGGGGCGGTAAATGACTACAATATGGGTTGTAACAGGAGTTGTAACTGTAATAGCGTGGTATTCAAATGAGTTGTTGTTGCATAGAGAGGTGTGTGTTGAGTATTTCCACTTGTTAGAAATTAGAAGACCTGTGCCTCCACCCCTCCCAGTGTGGCGAGGGGTGAGAGAGAAAGAGAAGTTGTTAGAGAGAGCAGCAGGGGTTGCTGAGTCTTCTGGATGGATCTGGCTGATGATTGAGACCTTCTCTGACATGAGGCCCTTCTCTGCTGGATATGAGGAAACAGGGGAGAACTCATTAGCCACTGCTTATCCGAGAGTTTGAAGTAGAGAGGGTGAGTGTTTTAAATACCTCGGGGTCCACATTAGTGAGGACCTCACCTGGACACTCAATACCACCCAGCTCGTTAAGAAGGGATAAAAGCGGCTGTACTTCCTGAGGAGACTGAGGAAGTTTGGCATGCCTTCTCTGCAGGCCATTTACCATCGCAGAGTCCACAGGAGAGCTGCCTCCATCATTAAGGACCCCACCTACTCTAGCATGGACTGTTCACACTTCTACCCTCAGGACGGAGGTATAGCAGTGTGAAATTAAGGACTTCTAGATTGATGAACTCCTTCTACCCCTCAGCTATCAGACTCTTAAACAGATGGCCAGTGGACATAGATTAGTCTCATCTATCTCATAGTTGGACTAATTTAAGTTATTGCCGATGCTATTATCGTTGCATTTTTTGCTAATGTTATTGCTGCTATTATCATGTAGTTGCTAATCATGCTAATGTATTATTGTTTTGCACATAGTCAAATTTAGTCAATATTGCACATTTGCATATGTAGATGTACTTAGTCTATAAATTATATTACACAGTCAAATTTTTACCTCTACAGCATTTTTATTTATTATGTTTGTGTGTGTGTGTGTGTTTAAAGAGTTAGTACTTTATTTAGTGTGTGTGTGTGTGTGTGTGTGTGTGTGTGTGTGTGTGTGTGTGTGTGTGTGTGTGTGTGTGTGTGTGTGTGTGTGTGTGTGTGTGTGTGTGTGTGTGTGTGTGTGTGTGTGTGTGTGTGTGTGCGTGTCAAGGTTATTATAGTTTAGCATTCTTAAATTAGTTTTTATTTTATTATCGTTTTCAATTTTGCTACAAATTTCAGTTTTCAGTTTAGTTTTAGTTCGTTTTATAAATTGTTTTGCTAGTTTTAGTTTAGTTTTTATTTTGTAAACACATTTCTATTTAGTTTTTATATATTTACTTTCAGTTTTAAGTTTTAGTAATTATAGTTTAGCAGAGTTACCAGAACAAAGTGTAAAGACCAAAATTTCAGCAAAGTTTAATGTTTGCACATATTAGAGTTTACTCTTATGCAGACATCCTAATAATAAAAAATAAAATAATGGAATACAGATTGTTTTATTTAATGCCATGTCAGCATCTAAGGCTATATTCATGGCAAAATTTTAATTACAAAAATACAAATATCACATAAATACAATAAAACCAAGCAAACAAACACAATGAGTCATATACAAGATTTCTTTAATCAACTTATGATTTAAAAAAAAAAATCCAAAACCTTTTCATGCATAATCTTAGTAAATAAGTCCTTAAGTGAAATAACTTGATAAAAGAGCATTCTTGTTTTAACCCAGGACAGTCCAACAAAATAGGTATGAGAGGGGAATCTTACAAAACATGCATAGAGTTGGGTCTTCACCTTTAAGAGTCAAACTATGACCTATACGACAAACAATGGTCTGAGATTGAACAAAGAACCAAATAAATGCAACGTAAAAATGATAAGTTCCAGACAAACTCATTCATATTAAAGATGAAATATTCTTAAACAATTAAAAGCTTATTTTAATTTCTTTAGTAGTACAATGTAGGCTAGCAGTGTCATCTAACATCATCTGACTCATTGCGGCTGCGTCCAACAGAATGATATCAGATACATTTCATACTAAGATTAATCTCACTTTTGTTGACTAAAGCAATCACTTTGTCATTCTTGTTGCATATAAATGTATGAAGAATCTACAAATAATACTATTTTTGTATCTCCCAGAGATGAAGCAGATACCGACAAAAAGAACCTCAAGGACTTCAAAGAAAGGTACATTATAGTGTATATGTTGCATACATAGACTGAAGTAAAGGAATATAATAAGAGTACTCAAATTTTGGCGTGTTCCTCCACAGGAACTAGGAATGATTTTAGTTCTAGAAACTAAACTTAGCTAAATATTAGCTAAATACTAAATTAGCTCCAACTTCAGAGTAGGGTCTAACCGAACGCATGCGAAACACCAGTACCTGCCATTTAAAAAATAAAAAAAAAGTTAACACACACAGATTACTGTCTATATTTACCACAGAAACTAACTCTACGAACACGCAACTTTTGAGAGTGCAACAAGGAAACTTTTCCTAGGGGAACCTTTAGTTCTCGGGGAACCACCCTGGTGGCTAGTTCCTATAACTAAGTTCTTAGAACTACCCAGTGCAAAAGCCCCTAATAAGTACATAATTTGGCAGGCTATTCAATAATTTTGGTCCTGCAATAGTGAAAGCATTACTGCCCCTTTGCTTAAGTCTTGACTTTTGGGGCCTTCAAAAGATTCAAAATGTTTTGTGGGTAAAAAAACAACAACAACAACAACAAAAACACTGGTGGGGAAATCATTTAGATCATTATTTAATAATTTTTAAACGTACAAATGAGGTGAGCAAAAGAAGCAATCAAGCAAACAATAGGGCGAGAATATGCAAGTGCTGTCAGTATCTGTAACATAATAGTAACTGTAGGGTAGAGCGGGGGAAACGTCTCGGTTACGTATGGTAACCCTCGTTCCCTGAAGGAGGGAACGGAGACGTACGTTGGACGTACCGACGAATTGGGATCACTTCTGGGAGCCCCTATCAGCTTCGAGCTATATAGAACCGGCCAATGAACAATGGTGTGCGAAATTTGCATCTCGCGCTCCGCCTGAATGCCATTCACTTCGGAGCCGAACGGCGTTTGAAGAGGACTCATATGAGTTTACAGCTGCTATCAGCAAGAGTTATTGTAATCTACGAGAACCGGAGAAGAGGTGGAACGCGGTGTTGGAGAGACGGCACACTTCAGAGGGATCGCGGTGCTCACAGCTGCTTCAAAAAAAGAGTGAAAAAACTGCTGTTTTCACAGCAACCTGTCGGTTCATGAGGGCGTTTTTCCCCATTTTGAGTACAGGCACAGGCTGCACTAAACCCTGTGCGCTGTCGCGTTTCCCCCTGAGTGCTTCAGCATGAGAGCGTTTCCTCTAAAAGAGTACACGGGTGACGCTGCGTCTTTTTCAAGATGTCATTCCACCCGTGCGTTTCTGGATGCGGTCGTTCCCTGGCGCCCACTGACGGTCACAATCGCTGTCTCACGTGTTTGGGCAAACAGCACGCTGAGGCGGCGTTTGTCGATAGTTCATGTTCCCACTGCGGGAACATGACTATCTCGGAACTAAGATCGAGACTCACCTACCTTCGGGCAGGCGGAGTCCCCTTACCCATCCCACGATCTAGTTCTATTCCTAATCAGAATAGACCTATTTCTTCGGATGGTCTGGGTGACCTGAGGATTACGTTTAGGGCACACCCGCCGAGTCAGTCTCCGCAGGCCCCTATTCCCTCAGTTCCGCAGCCGGTAGAGCTCCCGGGAGAACCCACTGGCCCCTCCTATGGGTGGCCAGCGGTGACTTTCGGAGCTCCGGTGGACGAACAGATGTCGATCGCTGCATCGGAGGGGTAGTTTCAGTCCTCGGAGGATTAAGGTTCGGCTGTACTGCCTCCCTCTGGGAGAGTGGCAACGGCCGCACCGGACCCCGAGATGGCTGCTATGCTTTCCCGGGCCGCCAAAAGGGTCGGGCTTGTGTGGAACCCTACACCATGTCCCGAACCCTCTAGGTTGGATGATTGGTTTCTCGGAGAGGGTCGCGCTGGTTCTCAGCGTCCCGCCCCGGTGCCTTTCTTCCCAGAGGTGCATGAGGTGCTCACGAGGTCGTGGACGGCACCTTTTTCTGCCAGAAACCGACCAAGTGACTCCTCCCCCCTCACTACCCTTGACGGCGGGCCAGCCTCCGTCTGCTCGTCGCCAAGGACGTCCGCCCGCCACCGCCTCCGCACCCGCCAAGGCACCGCAGCAGCCTACACCCAGCCGACAGCGTGACATATGACATGATCTTTAAAAACATTTAATAAAATTCAGAGTTTTAGACTTATCATCTTCAGATTTGAAATATAACATGGTCAAACATGTGGCTTCAGCTGTAGTGCACTTCTATTTTGCTAAAATGCCAACTTCAATTTTATTTTCATAAAGATATTTCATACAAATATATTTCTAATAACTTTACAAAACTTTGAAGCTTATTATAGTTATTTTTGATTATGAAAAAATTCTAATTTTGAATTATAATTTACAGTAAACTGCCAAGTATCTGCTTTCAAATGACGCCATACTTATGATTTTAGTGCAAAGGAATCATTAACTGTAACGGTTTTAGTCTGATTATGCCATTTCTTAGGATTTTTTCAAAAGCGGGGGTGCAGGCTAACATGTTAAACTATACAAAAATAGCACCTTCGCCACATTACATGCTAAACACAAATAGCAAGAGTAATAGCATCTAGCATTCATGCACAAACTATTCATTGAGAACTAGCTAAAGTGTTTGTTTTCCAGTAGATGGCAGCAATATTCCACTAAACTATGCACATTCATGTTTTCACCATGAATTAAACTGAGAAATTTAGATATTTAATGTGAATTTTAAATAAAATGTTGCTATTTTAAATAAACCTGTATATACTGTAAATATCATTACTAATTTTGGCAAATACATTTTAAAATTGCCGTATGTCCCCTTAAAACAAAATGTTTTGGAATTTGGGAACAGAAATAAAAACAAAATTGTTTGGGACAGAAACAAGAAACAAGATTTCAATCAGAAACTAGATTATTTTTCTCACCCCATTGGCAGATCATTTAGCTTGTTTTAAGCATAAACTTTTGATTTTATTTTCTAGAAAACATATCTTATGTCATTTTACATATCTAGTGCATCTTGATTTAAGAAGTTTTAGATATTTAGACTAGAAACAAGACAAAAATACTAAGTAAGAAGAGCATTTGTTGCACTGTATCCCTTATCTTTCCTACATCAGAGGGCTTCTGTCTTTTTGACACTACGATTCAGCCATCCGTCATAAATTATTGTAATGATACGATGAAGGCAGGATTCAAATGCAAGTAAAATGTATTTTAGACAACAGCACAGACGATGACAGCAAGCGAGATGTAAGTCCAGAGCAAAGATCACTCAGTAGCACAGGGACGCTGCAGGCAGCCCAGATCTCTGACGCGAGAAGGCAGATGGTGAGGGAAACGATGACGAACAGGCAGGACACAGGCAACGGCAGGAAACACACAGGAACAGGCGGGAACACGGGGAACATCCAACAATGCTCTGACAAAGACAAGGAGAATACAGGGAGACTAAATAGGGTGTGCTGATGAACACACACAAACACACACACACACACACACACACACAAGATATGAGACAGTGAATTCATGAACATGACAGTACCCCTCCCCCTAGGAGTGCCTCCTGACGCTCCCAGGAGAACCTACCTGTTGATTGTAATCATCAATAAGGGGGTGGTCCAGAATGTCCCTAGCAGGTACCCTACTTCTCTCCTCCGGACCGTAACCTTCCCAGTCCACCAGATACTGGAATCCGCGTCCCCTCCGTCTCGAGTCCAGAATACGATTGACCGAATATGTTGGTTCCCCATCTACGAGTTGCGGAGGTGGGGGAACCGGGACAGGCGGATTAAGGGGAGGATGAAAAACAGGCTTTAAATTGGATACATGGAAGGCGGAATGAATTCTCCTGTACGCTGGAGGTAGTTTGAGGCGGACTGTCACCGGACTAATAATCTTGGTGACAGTGAACGGGCCGATAAATTTGGGAGCAAGTTTATTAGACACGGAGCGGAGCGGAATATTCTTGGTAGAAAGCCACACTTTTTGACCCACGACGTATACGGGAGGCTTAGCCTGGTGGCGATCGGCTTTAGCCTTAGTGCGCGCCCCCACCTGGAGCAGAGTCTCACAGGCTCTGGTCCACGTGCGGTGGCACCTCTGGACGAAGGCGTGAGCGGAGGGGACCGCGACTTCGGAATCCAGACTCGGAAAAATAGGTGGCTGGTAACCTAAACTACACTCAAAAGGGGAGAGGCCCGTTGATGACACTGGTAACGAGCTATGAGTGTACTCTACCATAGAAATTTGTTGACTCCAGGATGAAGGATTCTTGGAGACCAAACATCGCAACACCCACTCCAGATCCTGGTTGGCTCGCTCGGTCTGACCATTGCTCTGGGGATGGTAACCCAAAGACAGACTGACCGTTGCCCCTAGTAATTTACAGAACTCCCTCCAGAATTTGGACACAAATTGGCAACCTCTGTCAGAGACCACGTCCATTGGGAGGCCATGTAACCGAAAGATGTGGTCTATAACAGACACAGCTGTCTCCTTGGCTGAAGGTAATTTGGGCAAGGGAATGAAATGTGCTGCCTTCGAGAACCGGTCCACTACGGTTAAAACAACCGTCATGCCATTAGAGGGCGGGAGGGCGGTGATAAAATCTAGTGCAATGTGGGACCAGGGTCTCGAAGGGATAGCCAGCGGATGAAGTAACCCATCAGGAGGTCGGTTAGACGTCTTACCTTCTAACCAATGCCGCCACTCCTCCAACGCTAACTTGACGGACAACAACTCTCTGTTACCAATGTCATAATTATATTCGGCAGGCGACAGACGATGGGACAAAAACGCGCAAGGATGCATCTTATCGTCTGAAGAAGAACGTTGGGATAGAACTGCACCTACCCCCACCTCTGACGCATCGACCTCTACCACGAACTTACGTGAGGGATCAGGGGCAACGAGAATGGGAGCCGAAACAAAGCGACTTTTGAGGTTAGCAATTACAGCCTCAGCTGTATTAGACCACCTGAACAACGTTCTGGGAGAGGTCAAGGCGGTCAGAGGCGCGGCTAGTTGGCTGAAGTTGCGAATGAAACGCCGGTAGAAGTTGGCAAACCCCAGAAACCTCTGTAGGGCCTTACGGGAATCTGGACTTGGCCAATCTACCACTGCCTTAACCTTGTCAGGGTCCATACGCACTCCCTCAGACGAGACGATGTACCCTAGGAAAGGAACAGACTCTGCATGAAAAGCGCATTTCACCGCCTTGACAAAAAGCCCATTCTCTCGCAACCTCTGAAGCATTCGTCTGATGTGTTGAATGTGTAGAAAAAATCAATATGTCATCCAGGTAAACATATATGAACTGGTCAACAAAGTCTCTCAACACATCATTGACGAGTGCTTGGAAAACCGCTGGGAAATTGGATAGCCCGAACGGCATCACCAAATATTCAAAATGGCCCCTAGGGGTGTTAAAAGCAGTTTTCCATTCATCCCCCTTCCTGATGCGAACCAAATGATAAGCGTTACGTAAGTCCAATTTTGTGAAGATGGATGCTCTCTGCAACCTTTCAAAAGCTGAAGACATTAGCGGCAAAGGATGGGTATTCTTCACCATGATGTTGTTCAGCCCCCGTTAGTCAATGCAAGGTTGCAGAGTGCCATCCTTCTTCCCCACAAAAAAGAACCCCGCCCCCGCTGGAGAAGAGGAAGAACAGATGAATCTGGAGGCTAGAGAATCAGAAATATATTTCTCCATGGCCTCCCTCTCTGGAGCAGAAAGAGAGTAAAGCTTGCCTCTAGGCAGAGACTTACCTGGGAGTAAATCTATAGCACAGTCGTAGGGACGATGCGGAGGAAGAGAAGCAGCACGGTCGAGATTAAAGAGCCACGGACTTTCTGACACTCAGGGCAACTTTTACAGTATTGAGTCACATCCCTCCTTAGTCCCGGCAAGTAGAAGTTTCTTTTGATGCAAGCTAAGGTCTTGGGTTTTCCTAGGTGGCCAGCCCAGGGAACTGAATGGCTCAACTGAAGGATTACCTCTCGGACACATTGTGGCACGACAAGCTGGTTTGTCGACTCAAACTGGCAATAAAGAATTCCCTTTTGGAATAAATACCTTTCAGCAGAGTCAGTGTCATCAGCATTGCCTGTAGCTTCATGTTCTGCTTTCTTGAGGTACGGAGCCAGGCTAACCTCCTCCTGCTGGAGCTGGATAATGTTAGTGGGCACCTGGAAACTTTGAAACAAGTCACATGAGGGTTTAGCCGGTATTTTGGAAACATTATATGCAAGCTTGTCCCGCCGTCTTTCACTACGGGACTTCCGCGACTTTGAAGGTTCCACTTCAATATCCACATCGAAGAAAGGTAAAGTACTGAGTGTCTGCGTCGGTTCCTCTGCCCGTTTCCCTTTTGCCCTGGTGACTACAACATTGCAAAGCTGTTCTGGCTGCAGTAAATCCAAAAGCACTGGTAAATCATGCCCCAGAATCACAGGATACGGCAAATTATCTGCCACCCCAACGTCCAGGAGATAAGTCGGTCACTGTACTTCAATGTAAAGACCTGTGGTAGGTAACAATTTCTCATCGCCATGGACACAGCATATCAGTCTCTTGTCAGAAGGATTAATCAAGGCAGGTGAAACAAACTGTGTACCAATGTCTGGTTGCTGCCAGTGTCAACTAGAGCATGGAGTTCTTTACCGTTCACTTCTACAGTGGTCATCCTTAAGGACAGTCCAGGCTTTACAGGCGCTGCATTATTTCTGGGCACATAACACACTTGAGAGAGCTTGACAACGTTCTTCGGGCAAAAACGTTTGGTATGACCCTCTTGGCCACACAGGTAACAAATAGGCACTTTCTTAGGTGGTTTAAAAGACATCACAGAGTCAGATTTTCCTCCTACAGGAGGCTTACCAGAAGAGTTGTACTGGGGCGGATGAAAGACATGGGGCTTGCGAGAATCTCTCCTATCCCCCCCCCGAACTCCATGACTGGTTCCTTCCCCGGGCAGCAACGAACACATCCGCTAATGATGCAGCTTCAGCAGCAGTATCAGGGCCCCGCTCACGGATCCATACCTGAAGCTCAGGAGAGAGCATTTGGAGATACTGCTCAAGAATGATTATTTCTCCAATTTCCTCAACAGTTTTACCTTTCGGGCGAATCCACTTCCCATACAGCTCCTTCAGCCTGGCATACAGCTCATTGGGACTCTCAGACGATTCAACCTCCAGAGAACGAAATCTTTTTCGATAAGTTTCTAAATTAATGTCGTACTTTCTCAGAATAGCCGACTTAACACAATCATAATCAAGAGAGTCATCAATGTCCATAAGCACATATGCCGCTCGGGCCTTACCAGTCAGTAGGGGCATCAGGCGGAATACCCAGTCAGCCTTAGGCCAACAACACACTGCAGCAATCCTCTCAAAGGTTATCAAAAAGTGTTCTGTCATCAGAGTCACTTAATTTTTCTAATCTAGGCTCTTTAATCAAGGACTGACCTCTATCCTGGTCCACGTGGTGACTTTCTCTTTCGCTCCTTTTAGGAGGTGGTCGGCCAGAATCAAGGTCACCATCCTGCATTTCCCCAGGACATGAATTCATAGAAAGTGGATCAGGGGTGGGTGGAGTACGAGTACGAGCTTGCACCTCCATCTGAAGCAGGCCAAACTGATGCTGCAATGCCTTAAATCTTCGTTCTTGTTCCTTTTGCTCTTGGGCCCTCCCGGCCTCCCGAGCATCCATTTGCATCATGTGGGCTCGGAACAAACTTGTCAGATCTGCAAGCGTTGGCTCCCGACCTCCAGACTCCTCTGTGACAATCTACTCACCATCCTCTATGGTCTCCACCTCACCTTCCTGTGCTTCCATTGGCACAACCCTTTGTGCCCCTTTTCATAGCTCAAAAAACAGGGAGGACGGAAAGATAATTTACCAAAATAATTAACCAAAAAGGACCAAAAAATAATTTATTTAAATGCCAAACAAAGTGACAAATTAAATAACTTGGAAAACTGAATGAAAATTAAGTCAGGTCTGGGCCCATAAACAAAGGTAAACTAAAGAGAATCAAAACTGAACAATAATCAAACAAACAAACCAGACAAAAAAAACATGGCCTCCCAAATGCCACACATGGGGAAACTTATATACACAAAGGACTATTCCATTACGCACACCAGGAACGACAAACACCAATTAAACCCAGTTAGAATGAATATTGTAATTCATTCACAAAAAATAAAGAAATGGGTCATAAACAAATTAGTTATATACACAAACAATTATAATAAACAAAACAAACAAATAAACAAACAACCCTACATCCCCCCAGCTAATCTGCAACATGGGCTCAACCACTGGAACAAAATGACGGCCACTGGCACCAGCCGGTCCTTTATTAGAACGGACCTCCACTGAAGTGCAGCGCTTTGCCCAGACAACGTCAAACCTCCACTTTCCACACGTAGGTAACTTAAACTCAAAAGAAATAACTGTTAACACAATATACCACTCATAACTAGAAAGTGTGCACCCAAACTAGTCATGTATGGTAAAAGTGTAAATTAGAAATAAAGTGGTGAAAATGAACCAAAGCTGTATCTGTCTTTATTATGAAAATATATATAGGGGGATCTGCAACTAAAATGTTTAATTATGCATTATACTAAAGGAAAACCAAAATAACATTTAAACAAATGAAAGAGAAAGATGCATGTCTGTGTGTGTGGTTTAGTTACCGCCTTGCTGTGTGGCCACGTTGTCGGCCATCACATGCGCTCTCCCGAACTGCTCCAAGCGCCGCTCGCTTCGATACCATGTGACATTGACATAAACAGCTTCCAGAAATCGCTATAACATGCAGATAGACACGTTTGAAGATAATAAACAGACAATCGCGACAATATATGGCTTATCTGTGTTATTTATACAATGTTGGGTGTTTTCATAATAGATTATATTTATAATGCAATGCTATACAAGCTTTTATAATTATGCAGAATATTATAAAATGATATATTTTCTGTCAGATTTTTTTATCCAAAGCCAAATGTGATCACATAAGGTTATTTAAAACATTTGACTTGTGATATAAAGAAGGTTTGGAGTAAAAACATGGTTTTAATTCTATTAATTGCTAATAAATTGGTGTAATAAATCATAAATTATGGTTTAATAAATCATAAATTGTCGTGGCAGATAATAAAGATTGTTTTAAGCAAAAACTCACTTCATTTTGATTTCCCCCCCAGAAATTTTAACTTATCTAGTAAATTAATCTTGATTTAAGAATTTTAAATATTTGGACTGGAAACAAGAAAAAATACCAAATAAGAAGTTTTTTTTTTGCAGTGTAGTCAAATCTTTTGATCATTTAAAATATAATAGGCCTTTGTTGACTACATTCCAAATAAAATAAATTACAAAAATATATATATATATATTTCCTTTGCTCTGTTGCTCTGTCATATAGGCCTACAACTGAACAGGGGCCCCTTAACTCAAAATCCGTGGCAGTTTCACGGAATCGCCGAAAATTGTGATGGGTCCACGGAAGTGATGCCTATGCAAGTCAATGACAGTAAAAAGGAGACATGATTTTATGAATATGTATAGGCTACTTTTATATTTTGGAGCAACTAACTCCACTCCTACCCTATGTATAGGCTACTTTTATATTTTGGAGCAACTAACTCCACTCCTACCCTAAACCTACCCACTCTCAAAAATATAAAACATATAACAGGCAAATACAAGTTCAGTCACAGGTATTTATTGCAAAAACTGACCAAAAACAGCATAAAAGTATTAACTCATGTTGCATTCCAAGTCTTCTGAAGTCATACAATATCTTCATGTGAAGGACAGAGTTGATCTTAATGTTTTAATCGCTAAAATGATGATCCCGCCGCTCCATTAACACACTCATTCATATCTCTTTCAAATAATACACACGACTCTTTAGCGTGACGCAATCTGTCACGAGACACACGAGAGCCAATGACATTTTACAATCAAAGCCGACGTAATGACGCAATTGGTCACGAGGCATACGACAGCCAATGCTGTCAAAGCTGACGTAACGTTTCTTCCGGCGGTAAAATTTGAAATGTGTTCCTGATCTTTGGCGGATGGACTCGATGCTGCTGATCGCTTTTGGGGATTTGGTAACACTTTATTTTAAGGGTCCAGAATAATGCATTAGTTAAGCATTAATTAAGGGTTAACTTGTTCACAACTAAGCATTAGTTAAGCACGAACACACTAGTAATTAATGCTTAACTTTACATTTAAAGGGTCCGTAATTATGCATTAGTTAAACTAGTAATTAATGATTTGCTTGTTCACAATTATGCATTAGTTAAGCATGGACACAATAGTTATTAATGATTAACTTAACATTACAGTAAGGGCATATTAGACATTATTTACAACTTAATAAGCCATAAATTATTTTTCTGTAGCTGTGTAATTATATGTCTGTATTTTCTGTTAAGTTAACTGAACAATAAGCTAGTAATTATTTTTAATTACTGCTGATTTTGCCATTATAAATTGCTAAAATAGTGTAATAAAGACAATTTGAGCCCCTATTCTGAAGTGAAAGTTTTATTCTCATTAATTAATGCACTTATTGAATGATATTTAAGTTTATTAACCAGAATAAGCCAATAATTAAGCCTAACTACCATTAATACAGTACTAATAAAGGCAATTTGACCCCCTATTCTGAAGTGAAAGTTTAATCCTCATTAATTATGACACTTATTCAGTGATATTTAAGTTTATTAAGAAGAATAAGCCAATAATTAAGCCTAACTACCATTAATACAGTACTAATAAAGGCAATTTGACCCCCTATTCTAAAGTGAAAGTTTAATCCTCATTAATTATGGCACTTATTCAGTGATATTTAAGTTTATTAACCAGAATAAGCCAATAATTAAGCCTAACTACCATTAATACAGTACTAATAAAGGCAATTTGACCCCCTATTCTAAAGTGAAAGTTTAATCCTCATTAATTATGGCACTTATTCAGTGATATTTAAGTTTATTAACCAGAATAAGCCAATAATTAAGCCTAACTACCATTAATACAGTACTAATAAAGGCAATTTGACCCCCTATTCTAAAGTGACAGTTTAATCCTCATTAATTATGGCACTTATTCAGTGATATTTAAGTTTATTAACCAGAATAAGCCAATAATTAAGCCTAACTACCATTAATACAGTACTAATAAAGGAAATTTGACCCCCTATTCTAGTAAGTTTATTGACCAGAATAAGCGGCTTTTACGGACACAAAACATACTTTTGTTGAATATTTGGATAAATGGTTTAAGGTAAGGTTAACATTGAAACAAACTTATTATGTATTACAGAAAAAAAAAACGAAAAATATATTTTATATCATTAAAAAATATGTACAATTCCTCTTTTACCATTTTATAGATACATGTTATATCCCTTAACCCAAACATAACAAACAGAGAATAAAAATGACAATACAACTTAATGAGCAGAAATGTTTTGGAAAATTAAAATTTTAGTAACAATATAGCATTACAATTATATGTTGAGCCACTAATCTCACTCAAACCTCTAAACCTACATATAACCATTTCTTAAAAGTATGTAACGTTAGGGTGAACTCATGAAGAAAAAACATAACAAAAGTGTTATCACAATAATTTCTTTATTGTGAAAATGTCAAAAGCGGTACAAATAGTAGTCCAAATGACGATATGTTGCAGTCGGAGTCCTCTCTGGCGATATAGAGAATTTAAGTTATTTAATTTAAGCTTCACTCCACTATTTGAAGGCGCGCGCGTTTCTCATTCAAACACTAAAACACGGCATGTCGCAATCGGTGACGAAGCAGGCGAGAGCCAATGAGCGTTTGATATCACTGCCGTAAAACGAGTTTTTTGAATTCATAACGTGCGCGGGATTTGTTTGCGGTCGCTGTTGAACATGAAGATGAAGATCGCTGAATAAAGATCATCGTATGGATTCTAAAGATGTGGATTACAGCGAAAAAATTAAATTGGTGTATTTTGTGAATTTATGTTGCGTTTTGGTGTACTTTCTAGTCATTGTGTCCACGGCAAACAAAATAAGTATTACATGATAAATAATGGTTAAATGATTACAGAAATGTTACTCATTTTAGAGTTTTAAAGTGAAGTTTTGTTTAACGTAATCCTTTGAACCGAGTTTGCAGCAGAAATCACAAACAGCGAAATGTTTAGTGATAATTCAATAAGTGCCATAATTAATGAGGATACAACTTTCACTTTAGAACAGGGGGTCAAATTGCCTTTATTAGTACTGTATTAATGGTAGTTAGGCTTAATTATTGGCTTATTCTGGTTAATAAACTTAAATATCACTGAATAAGTGCCATAATTAATGAGGATTAAACTTTCACTTTAGAATAGCTGGTCAAATTGCCTTTATTAGTACTGTATTAATGATAGTTAGGCTTAATTATTCGCTTATTCTGGTTAATAAACTTAAATATCACTGAATAAGTGCCATAATTAATGAGGATTAAACTTTCACTTTAAAATAGGGGGTCAAATTGCCTTTATTAGTACTGTATTAATGGTAGTTAGGCTTAATTATTGGCTTATTCTGGTTAATAAACTTAAATATCATTCAATAAGTGCCATAGTTAACTTTCACTTCAGAATAGGGGCTCAAATTGTCTTTATTACACTATTTTAGCAATTTATAACGGCAAAATCAGTAATTAAACATAATTACTAGCTTATTGTTCAGTTAACTTAACAGAAAATAAAGACATATAATTACACAGCTACAGAAAAATAATTTATGGTTTATTAAGTTGTAAATAATGTCTAATATGCCCTTACTGTAATGTTAAGTTAATCATTAATAATTATTGTGTCCATGCTTAACTAATGCATAATTGTGAACAAGCAAATCATTAATTACTAGTTTAACTAATGCATAATAAAATGTAAAGTTAATCATTAATTACTAGTGTGTTCGTGCTTAACTAATGCTTAGTTGTGAACAAGTTAACCCTTAATTAATGCTTAAATAATGCATTATTCTGGACCCTTAAAATAAAGTGTTACCGGGGATTTCTTCACCCAAATTAATCGTTTGGCCTTGGAACACTTGGAATATTTGTACTTTATGAATAAATTGTGCCTGCAGTCGTATCTGCCTGTTATATCCTGTTTTTTATAATACACAAATGGGTAGGTTTAGGGAAGGGATTGGGTTACGTGTTCAAAACGTGTCTAAATACTGTAAAAAAAAAAAGAAGAAAATAATTGTAAATAAATTTATGCTGGCTGATTAAATCGAAAATCACACTCAATGTCATAATGGCAAAAATCATAGTTTCATGATGATAACAATGCCGTGAAACTGCCATGGATTTTGAGTTAAGGGTCCCTGTTCATTTCACGGAATTCTGTGAGATCAGGTTGAGGCCTACCTGAAGTTCATTCATTATGCAGCTCATTATGCGAATGATTATGTTCTTTTGACATCTCAGGTGTTATCTCATCATTATTCATTAGATATCACGCCTCCTCGCATATTGGCTTTGTGAAGAAAAACTCGTACAAATTTTAAATCAGTGTATTGTTTATGTGAATGAGTAGGCTCAATGATTCTCACATCAGCAAAAACTCTAGGCAACAACACCCATTAGTCAAAAGTATTGTGGACACATATCTATTGTGTGTTTTGAGGCCTTAATTTTAAAACAATTTTTTTAGTTTTTTCAAAAAACGTGCATAAACATTTTTCTCTCAAAAATACAAGCATGTACATACATGTTGCGCTCATATTATGGTAGCCCAGTTTGTACTGAATACAGTGTAATTACACTTTTGTCATTAATGTGTTTATAAGCAACTGAAAAAAACACAAATGTCAAAGCATTTCAAAACTTCTAAAGGGCCCCAAAACAGCTCAGACTCCTAAGGGTTAAAGTGCTTGAAGTACTTGAATTTAACTTTTTGAAATTGAAGTCCTAGAAAACCCTTGAAAACAGGCATATTTATGAAAAGCTACTTGAAAAGAGCTTGAATTATTGAAAGACAGATTCAGAACTGCCCGATGGCCCGGGGCCAGCGTGAAAGACACTCGGGCCAGTTAACAGAACTGTCACTTGCCCGCTCGGGCCAGTGCTGCATCTTCATGGAGTGCCCGCGTCTCTCAGTTTGGTACTCACACAGCAACACACATCGTATGCATCTCACAACGCACCAATACTCTTTCACGCCTATGGGGTATTGAAGGCCCATTGAGGCGTAGGCCAAACAGATGACGTCTACTATCCAGTCTGATAATCTTTGCTTTGTGACCGGAAGCCCCTTGGTTTGGCCAACGAAGCATACGAAGAGCTGCTCTGACTGTCTGAATTGGGAAGAGTGCTCTACATAGACTCTGAGAGCCCTGACAGGGCAAAATAGGTTTAGAAGGGAAAATAGGTTTAGGAGGGAGGTACACTCCTCACTTCTTTATGGAACTTTTCAAAAATTGCTTAGAACTGCAGTAGTTAAGCCCCTCCTTAAAAAGGGAAACCTGGATAACACCATATTGAGCAACTACAGACCAATCTCAAATCCCCCCTTCATAGGCAAGATCATTGAAAAAGTTGTTTTCAGGTAGCTGAACAAATTCTTGAGCTCAAACGGATACTTTGACAATATTCAATCTGGTTTCCGACCGCATCACAGCACAGAGACAGCGCTCATAAAGATAATAAATGATATTCGCCTCAATACAGATACAGGCAAAACATCAATTCTGGTACTACTCGACCTCAGTGCAGCATTCGACACTGTTGACCACAACATACTTCTTGACAGGCTAGAAAATTGGGTTGGGCTTTCTGGGATGGTCCTCAAATGGTTCAGGTCATACTTAGAAGGGAGAGGTTATTATGTGAGTATAGGTGACCATAAGTCTGAGTGGACATCCATGACATGCGGAGTCCCACAAGGGTCAATTCTTGCACCACTCCTTTTCAACCTGTATATGCTGCCACTGAGCCAAATAATGAAAGAACCAAATGGCTTACCACAGCTATGCTGACCACACCCAGATCTACTGAGCCCTATAACCTAATGACTACAGCCCCATTGACTCTCTATGTAAATGCATTGATGAAGTTAACAACTGGATGTGCCAAAACTTTCTTCAGTTAAACAAAGACAAAACTGAAGTCATTGCATTTGGAAACAAAGATGAAATTCTCAAGGTGAACGCATACCTTGAAGTTAGGGGTCAAACAACTAAAGGTCAAGTCAGAAATCTAAGTGTGATTCTGGAGTCAGACCTGAGTTTCAGTAGTCATGTCAAAGCAATAACTAAATCAGATTACTATCATCTCAAAAATATTGCAAGAATTAGATGCTTTGTTTCCAGGCAAGACTTAGAGAAACTCGTTCATGCTTTTATCACCAGCAGGGTGGACTATTGTAATGGTCTCCTCACCGGCCTTCCCAAAAAGACCATTAGACAGCTGCAGCTCATACAGAACGCTGCTGCCAGGATCCTGAGCCGAACCAGAAAATATGACCATATCACACCAGTCCTTAGGTCTTTACACTGGCTTCCAGTTACATTTAGAATAGATTTTTAAGTATTATTATTTGTATATAAATCACTTAATAGCCTAGGACCTCAATACATTGCAGATATGCTGATTAAGTACAAACCCAACAGATCACTCAGATCATCAGGATCAAGTCAATTAGAAATACCAAGGGTTCACTCAAAGCAAGGAGAGTCTGCTTTTAGCTATTATGCCAGCCGCAGCTGAACCAGCTTCCTGAACAGATCAGATGTGCTCCAACAGTAGCCACTTTCAAATCCAGACTCAAAACACATCTGTTTAGCTGTGCATTTACTGAATGAGCTCTGTGCTTTGTCCGAACTGCTTGCACTTTAATTTATATGTTTCAATTTAACCCTGTTTTTATTTTTATTTTTAATTATACTTTTTATTTTTTATTATTATTTATTTTGTTAAGGCTGTCTGGGTGGAAGAGGTTGAGAGACGGGGAGTGATAAATCGAATCCCTCTGGCGTGAGGACGATCCGTGTAGATCTTCTCTGACGGATATAGATCTGTAGAGATAGCCCTGGTGTTCCTGTCCAGGAAGATTTGTCTGTAAGGGTAATGTTTAAATGCACAGTTACCTGACAAATATTTTTTACGTAAACCTGACTCTCAATTTTCTTCCTCTTCAGATAGGTGGTATACTATATATATTTTTTATTTTTATTTTTTTATTAACTTACGAATATTTTAAATTAATTTCTGTAAAGCACTTTGAATTAGAGTCCTGCACAGGTCCGATTTTGTAAACCCGCACCCGCCCGTACCCGCAGTGCTTAAAACCGCATCCGACCCGTTTTCCGACAACAGCACTAAATAAAATCCGCACCCGACCTGACCCGCTTAAAATAGAACCGACACCCGACCCGCACACGCAATAAAAATCAGTTTAGCATATTACATTATAGACACACTTACAAAAATGTTTATTGCCAGCATACAGAAGTTATTACACGGCCATTAACTTAAGGACAACTTCAGCAGGGACATTCTAAAATGCTTAACGTGGCTTAATGTAAGACACTGTTATTAAGAGGCCAAAATGAGTAAACATAATACTAATAACTAATAACTAATAAAAAATCAGATGAGCCCAAAATTTGAACGCAACACGTTTAATTACACGTTAGGCAAGGCAAGGCAAGTTTATTTGTATAGCACATTTCATACACAGTGGCAATTCAAAGTGCTTTACACAGAAATGAAGTTAAAATAGTTATAAGTGAATAAAATAAAAATATATATAGTATAATAGTTATAATAGGAATTAAAAGGAAATTAAAAGGAAATAAAAATAAAGATGAAATCCCCTATCTGGGGTGGAAGAAAATGGAGAGTCGTTAAGCGTTTTCCTCCCATAGAAAAACATTATAAGAAAACGCTTAACGTGGCTTAATGTAGGCTACTAAGACAGTGTTATTAAGAGACCAAACTCAGGAACCATAACAAAAATACTGTTTGATTGAACTGCTTGTGCTTGGTTTTGTTACCACAGTTATCTGCGTGCTTCCTCTGCGATGAACTTCCACATTTGCGGCTATCTTTTCTTAAACTCCTCATGATCCATCTCGACGAGTGCAGGCAAAGGTTGTGATTCTCCTGGGAAGGCGCGCGCGCACGCCACGCGGCCACAAATAAACTGATATGGATTTGAAATTATTTTATCAACTTGAAATACAGGCAAGGCATATTTTTGTATATGCATATTTTTAGGAACACATCTACAATATACATGCATATATTTTTATATATAGGCCTATATTCGTTTGCACGTGACTGTTTAAAACCCGTGTTTAGACCCGTGTTCTCCCTTGTCCGACCCGGCCCGCACCCGTATCCGACACAGTAGGATGTTTTTCACCCGTTTCAGAAATCTTCGTGGGTCACCCGCACCCGTGCAGGACTCTGCTTTGAATTGCCACTGTGTATGAAATGTGCTATACAAATAAACTTATTCTCTGTCGTCTTCCGGCGAGGGAAGGGCAGACAGTGAAATTATCTGGGCTCTAAACGGAGTTGAGAGCACCTTGGGTACATAGCCGTGTCAGTCGTTAGGCCCATATTCAAGGCAGGAAGTGTTCACAGAGAGCGCTTGCAAATTTTTTGGCCATGGTCTACAAGGTGCCCGATCTGAGTCCGCCCTGGCAGTTTATGTAGGATACCACTGCCATGTTGTAAGTCTGGACCAAGTTCCTGCCTGAAGATGAAGGCAGGGGTGGAGCCTACCCCCTGATGAATGGACAGGGACCGACCTGATACATACGGACGTAAATGCATGGTTGCAAGATTGCAAAGATTAAAGGAGTCCTTGATTATGATTTAGATTATGATTTATTTTAGGGTTAGTGACATCATGTAGTACTAAACGAGCCCCGCCCCCTGCTGCCCCAGCCCAGCTCTTACTTCACCTTTTGCCACAAAATAATTTTTTTCTTCCTTGACATTTGATTCAATAGTAATTAGTACACTTTTAACAACTAATAAGAGCTGTATTTTTACTAAATATTATTATAATAATATTATTTACTAAATATACACTAACGCCCGTTTCACACATACTCCGTCTGCAGTGCGTATGCGGTGCGTGTTGCGGTGCGTATGCGGTGCAGGAGCAGCACGCGCTGTTGTGCTTTCATATATGGCACATACACTAAATGGCTCTGCAGTGGCACCGTCTTTGATTTAGCACAGCTATTTGCTGTCTCGCTGCCATAGTTTGACCAAACTCCCCTCCACAATCATCCCTTTAAATAGACTCCTAAGCTTTTACAACATAATGGTTTGCCAGATTATATACCTTTGGATAATATAATTAAAAAGCTAACAGCTATCAGTGTAATGACAAATTTATTCTTTCCTTGAAAACACAAGATATCGTCACACCCCTAGTAATCACTGATATTAACGTCTTCATTCCCTCCTTCAGGCAACAGGGTGTTACATTAGTAACCTAGACGTTTCTTACGTCAAAGCACCTTGTTAACCCTCTGGGGTCTGAGCTGTTTTCTGGGCCGTGGAGGTGTTTTGACATGCCCTGGCATTTGTGCTTATTTCTGTTACTTATTACTAAAGTCTGACACTGTATTCGTTTTGTATTCTGCGTCGTTTTGATCTTCATAATAATACAATAATTTTGTTCAGTTAGAGAATAAACACTACAATTAAAAATTGAACGTGTCTTTTCAATAAAGTGTGAGTGAGCCGAACGAAAGTCACGTCACAGACGCAGCAGGAGTCAGATCTCATTCATCACGAGAGAAGAGCTGAACAGAGCTGAGGTGAGCGCGGCTGTCATTCTCAGCGTGTGTCCAGTCTGGCGCGTTATCAGATCGCATGTGGAAGCAAAACTTTCATAGAAATTCATTGAAAAGTTGAAACACTCACTTTGCTCTGCACCGCTCCGTTATGATTGCATGAGGCTGAGCCGAGCGAATTTACATTCTGTGTGTGAGATCTCTTCCCTGTGGGCGGGTTGAAAACATGCGGAACAGCTCCTTCTACTGGCTGTAGTTTTTAGCCTCTGGAAATTTTTTATTTTTTTTCCAGAAATAAAATGCATAAATCTCTCGTCTCAGGGGGATATGCGGGGGGAAAGTACCACAATTCAAATATACTACAGGGTTTCTACTGATACAAAGCTGAATGCTAATTCACTGAAGTAGCCCTTTAACGACCCTCACTTTAGCTTGATTAAATGCTCACCTCAAAACCATTAGGATAAAATTTATAAAAGACAAGAAAGAAAAAAATCTGGCTACAAATGAAAGAAAGACTTAAAATTAAAATTACTGTCTAAACACGGTTTCAGGGCTTTACCTAGCTCAACTTTTTATCTGTTTTAGTTTAAAAAATCTATCTGTCAGAAAACTCACAGAAAACTGCACTTAAGCAGTTAACTCTTTTCCAATAAACAAATGAAATATATGTATACAAAAATAAAGTTAAGAATTGCATGTTATTTCTCAGTATTGCTCATGTTTGTTTTTCTTTTACTTCTAGGCCTGATGCAAACTGTGCAAACTGCAATGACTTTCAGCAGGAACTTTCCAGAAAGTAAGTGCTTTGAAGGCTCTTGATAATGTTTTTCTCCTATCATTTTTGCACAATTTTGTTGTCTTGTTTAATTCAGTATTCTGTTTGAATAATAGGTTTATTTAGGCAAGTGTAGAAAATAAAATATAAAAACCAATATTAACTAAAGTTTGACCGAATCAAATCTTCAGTACATGAACAACAAGAACAAATGTATCAAGAACAAACTAAGGCAATTCTGTCTTTCTATGAATGCAGAGATGACGACATTAAAGCAATGGAACAGGGACTACAGAAACTAAGGTAATCATTTCTTTACATGTCTTCTGACTGAATAGCAGCACAAGTTTTTCGAAAGTATTTGACCACTTTTCTGATCCATCTGTTTATTTGAATTATGTATGTCTATTGTGTTTCCAGCCTGTGTCTATACAATCCTATCTAATATACTATAATACACTTTATATATATGTAACGGAGGTCAGCTAGTAGTTGCTGTGAATAAACCTCACTCCTCTGATCTCAAGAGACGCTCTAGCGACTGACGCTAGAAGTTGCAGCCTTTAGCCTCCTTGTTATAGCGTCCGACTCTCATGCTGACAGACCCGGGTTTGAGTCCCGCTTGGAGCAGGCGGTTCGAACAGGAGGGGTTACATATACACTATATACCCTACTTCAAGAAATCAGGATTAATTTGATTGACAGTGGTCACACTACTGGCCTACATTGTACTGCTGGAAAAAATAGGCATGTTTAACAAGATTTCATCTTTACAATGAATGAGTTTGTCTGGATTTTTCATAATTTTTACTTTTTTACATTATTAAGATGTCTGCACAAGACTCTAATCTAAGCAAACATTAAACTTTGCTGAAATAAAAAATCTTGCTTTGGTCTTTGTTCTGGTAACTCTGCTAAACTATAATTCCTAAAACTGAAACTAAATATATATAAAAACTCAATAGAAATGTGTTCACAAATAAAAACTATAATAAAAATGGCAAAACAATTTATTAAACTTACTAAAACTAAACTGAGATTTATAAAAAAATAAAAACGAATTTAAAATTGCAAAACTATAATAACCTTGTTGTAAGTTAATATTTTATATTATAGTAAGTTTATATTATAGTAATATTATATTTATTCAATCTGTGTATATCTGAATAATCTTGTATGAGTTCATGCAGTAAAGCGCTTCATCGTACCGATCTTTAGCTTCACTGTGCAGTTCAAACAGAAATGCACATCATTAATAACTACTGGAACTGTAATATACATAACACTGTAATAATAAAAAAAAATTAATAAAACATTGTGAATTCTCTGGGTTTAGTTGTTTCAGCGCACTGTTGGAAGAGCGCGTCCGCAACACATTCTGACCAGCACAGTCTAGTTTGCTTGTGCATTTGCGTAATTTTAAGCATATATAAGTCGTAATATTAAGTTTATGTAGTATAAACTTCTGATTAATCTCATATAGGATGCGTTTCTTTGAGTTAATAACTCGCAGTGCTTCATTGTACCGGTGATCATCTTAAGAGCACATCCACATCCTTCTGACTACCTAACTTAGTTCACCTGTGCATAGTTTTGTGCAAATATAAGTTGTAATATTATATTTATTTTGTATAAATATCTGATTGTTCTCATATATGATGTGTTTAGTTGTTAATTCCATCTAATCGCTTCAGTTTACGGTACATTTACATTTATGCATTTAGCAGACACTTTTATCCAAAGCGACTTATAACTGGGCAGTACAAGAAGCAATCCGTCATGAAGAGGCAACGAAACACAAAAGGTGCCAGAAGTCCTACGTTTTTTGACATTACACAGAGCATCATACACTAGGGTACGGAAGGAGTAGAGGAAAATATAAGGAAAATAAGGAAAAGGATTTTTTTTTTACATTTTACATTTTTAAGATGAGGTTAAGTGCTTGCGGAAGAGGTGAGTTTTCAGCTGTCGTTTGAATGTTGTCAGTGATTCTGCAATTCGGATGGAGGTGGGAAGATCGTTCCACCAGCAGGGAACGGTGAATGTGAATGTTCTGGAAAGAGATTTTCTGCCTCGCTGTGATGGTACCACAAGCCGTCGCTCCTTAGCTGAGCGAAGGCTTCTGGTGGGGGTGTGGATTTCTAGAATTGAGTCAAAGTATGCAGGAGCTGAGCTCGTGGTGGATCTGTAGGCAAGCGTCAGCGCCTTAAACTTGATGCGAGCAGCGAGTGGTAGCAAGTGCAGAGAGATGAAGAGTGGTGTGACATGGGTCCTTTTGGGCTCGTTGATGTCAAAACGTGCTGTTGCATTCTGGATCATTCAAAGTGTTTGGATCGCACAAGAGGGGAGTCCAGCCAGAAGCACATTGCAGTAGTCAAGTCTAGAAATAACCAGGGCCTGGACAAGAAGCTATGTTGCATGCTTTGTTAGGAATGGTCTGATCTTTCTGATGTTGTAGAGCGCAAACCTGCATGAGCGAGCGGTCTTAGCAGGACAACTGGTCATCAAATGTTACTCCAAGATTTCTGACCGAACTTGAAGGGGTGATCCGAGATGAACCAAGCTGGATGGTGAAGTTGTGTTGTATTGTCGGATTGACAGGGCAGACAAGCAGTTCAGTCTTTGCCAGGTTAAGCTGCAGGTGATGTTCATTCATCCACACAGAGATGTCCGCCAGACAGCTGGAGATTCGTGCAGCTACTGTGGGGTCGTCTGGTTGGAATGAAAGGTAGAGCTGAGTGTCATCAACATAGCACTGATATGAGAAGCCATGTGCCTGTATGATGGGTCCCAATGATGTAGTGTAGATGGAGAAGAGGAGAGGTCCAAGCACCGAGCCCTGAGGCACCCCAGTGGTCAGTTGATGTGCTTTGGATACCTCCCCTCTCCAGGCAACCTTGAAAGACCTCCCTGTGATATAGGACTTAAACCAGTGGAGTGGAATCCCTGTGATGCCCAGTGATGAGAGGGTGGACAGAAGAATCTGATGATTGACCGTGTCAAAGGCAGCAGATAGATCAAGGAGGACGAGGACTGATGATTTGCAGAGGAAGTTCTTGCTCGGAACAAAATCCGCCATTCCAAACTATGCTAACTGCCAGTCATCTTTGACGATAGTGATCCTGGCAGCATAAACAAAAAATTTTTTTGATATCAGATACATTTCATACTAAGAATAATCTCACTTTTGCTGAGTAAAGCAATCACTTTGTCATTCTTGTTGCATATAAATGAATGAAGAATTTACAAATAATACTATTTTTGTGTCTCCCAGAATTGAAGCAGATACCAACAAAAAGAACCTCGAGGAATTAAAAGAAAGGTACATTATAGTGCATGTGTTGCATAAATAGACTGTAGTAAAGGAATATAATAAGAGTACCCAGATTTTGGCGTGTTCCTCCACAGGAACTAGGAGTGATTTTAGTTCTAGAAACTCCTTTTGGAGGAACTAAATTAGCTCCTACTTCAGAGTAAGGTCTAATCCAGCACAATAGGAACTACCAGTGTACGCTGATTGGCCGAACGCATGCGAAACACCAGTACCCGCCATTTAAAAAATAAAAAAAATGTTAACATACACAGATTATTGTCTATATTTACTCCAGAAACTAACTCTACAAACACGCAACTTTTGGGAATGCAACAAGGAAAATGTTCCTAGGGGAACCTTTAGTTCCTGGGGAACCACCCTGGTGGCTAGTTCCTGTAACTAAGTTCTTAGAACTACCCAGTGCAAAAGCCCCTAATAAGTAAATTATTTGGCAGGCTATTCAACAATTTTGGTCCTGCAATAGCGAAAGCATTATTGCCCCTTTGTTTTGGTCTTGACATTTGGGGCCTTCAAAAGATTTGAAATGTTTTGTGGGTAAAAAACAACAACAATAACAACAAAAACACTGGTGGGGAAATAATTTGAATCATTTTTAAACTTACAAATGAGGTGAGCAACAGAAGCAATCAAGCCAACAATAGGGCAATAATATGCAAGTGCTGTAAGTATCTGTAACATAATAGTAACTGTAGGGTAGAGTGGGGGAAAATACCCCCCTTAAAGGGATAGTTCACCCAAAAATGAAAATGTGATGTTTATCTGCTTACCCCCAGGGCATCCAAGATGTAGGTGTGTTTGTTTCTTCAGTAGAAGACAAATGAAGAATTTTAACTCCAACCGTTGCAGTATTCAGTCGTATAATGCATGTCAATGGGGACATTTTAGAGTATGAGCACAATGAGAGTAAAAACACATAGACATATGAATCCATATTAAACCCTGTGGCTCGTGGCGACACAATGATGTCTTAAAACACAAAACGATCAGTTTCTGCGAGAAGCCCAACAGTATTTATATCTTTTTTTTTTTACCTCAAATACACCACTATGTACATCAGCCGTCCACGCGCCATCACTACCTGGCAATAGTCCGGGGTGGAGTGCCCTCTGGTGGCAATCATGGAATCATGGGCACTCTCACTGGTGATCGTGACAATATATATAAATTGTTTTGGAACATACTGGCAATAAAACGTTTTGGTTCTCAACATTGTTCAATATATATATATATATATTTGTCTGTTGTAACATTTAGCATCACGAAAAAAGAATTGTATATCTTATAAAATAATAAGTGTAATATAGCCAATTATTTGTTCGTTTATTTTGAGATATTTCTTTTTTAAGGATGTCGATCGAGGCGTCTGCTGAAATGGGATGCAGCAGTGAAACATTTGAAGATATAAATAATCCTAGCAGAGAGTCTGAGCTAAGAAAGGGTTATGAAAAGTTGACATATAATAAATGGCCAACGTGCCGACAGAAAATGAAAGAAAACAAGAGAAGAGGAGAAACTACTGATGAAAAGAAAGAAAAGGAAACTGTAGAAAGAATGATAAAGGTACCATATCACCCTCCAGCAATATTGATCATACATGACAGAAAATAAGAGTTTAAAAATAAATCATTCTTTGAAATTGTGCTCTTTTTTATAGAATGTTTTCGACAAGGCATCAACAGATATGAAGAAAAAGAAAGATCTATTGCATTCTTCTTTCAAAATAAGTGAATCCAACATCAACAAAAAGGTGCAAGAATTTATTATACAATTGATAGTGTGTACACACACACACACACACACACACACACACACACATATATATATATATATATATATATATATATATATATATATATATATATATATATATATATATATATATATATATATATATATATATATATATATATACTGTATATACTGTATATAGTATGTGAACTGGTTGCAGAATCTGTGAAAATGTGAATAATTTTAACTAAATAAGAGGGATCATAAAAAATGCATGTTTTTATTTTATTTAGTACTGTCCTGAATAAGATATTTTACATAAAAGATGTTTACATCTTACACAATTGTTACACAAAACTCAAACACAACTATCAAAAAAGGTTCAAACATTCACTGACGCTCCAGAATGAAAAACAACCTTTTTTAGTAGTTGTGTTTGAGTTCCTCAATCATCCTCAACGTGAAAGATCTCAAAATCATACAGTTATTGCTGGAGAGGGTTCAAATATGCAAAAGATGCTGGAAAACTGAAGAATGTGCTGGAGCTGGAGGATTTTTCTGAAGAACGTTGGGCAGTTTATCATGCGTGCTACAACTGACCTGAGAAGCTTCTTCAGAGTGAATATTTCAGCAATTACGCGTTATAAAAATCCTGATCAGAGCACCAATTTTTTTAATAAGATATATATATATATATATATATATATATATATATATATATATATGTATGCATGTTTTTAGATTATATATAAATTCAATGTTATCAAGGAAATAGATGTATCTACATGTTATCATATTTTGATCATGCTGTTTCTGATTGATGATTATGCTGACACTGATCTTACCATATTTTAGCAATCGCGGTGCATGAACATGGCTGTTCAAAATCTACAAATGATGATACTGTTTGAAAACTTCACACATTACCAGGATATAAATAAGGTATGTTGACATCCAAAAACAAATCTGTCATGTATAATTTCAGATTAAGTAAAAAAAAAAAAACACACACATACACACAGAAAGGCTCAGATTACCTTGGTCCCCTAAGATAAGGGAATGAGATATATATATATTAAGGATGCACGATATATCGGCAACATATCGTTATCGGCCGATAAATGATTATTTTTGATGTTATCGTTATCGGTCCAATAAGAAAATTTGACCGATATAGTCAAGCCGATAGATAATGTATTATTTCCTTCAGCTGAGACGGACGCGCTGTCCACCATGATGGGTTTGAATTGCTCTAAATATGTTTGGAATCACTTCGAAAAGGAAAATACAGTTATGTGCAACATGTGCAGCGCAAGTCTTCTATAATCTACATAAAATGATAATGAGAATAGAACAGGCTGTAAAAGAGCGTTGTGTTTCAGCGCGTTTGTTGAGGGAAGAGCGCGCCCACGGAGTTACACCTTCATGACGAGCACAGTCAAGATCGCTTGTGCATTCACAGCCTTTTGTGCCATTGTAAGTTGTAATATTATATTTATTATTATTCTGTGTATGTAATATCACATAGGATACGTTTGGTTGAGTTAATAAACGATGCAGTAAAGCACTTCATTGTACCGGTCTTTAGCTTCAGCGCGCGCCCACGGAGTTACACCTTCATGACGAGCACAGTCAAGTTTGCTTGTGCATTCACAGCCTTTTGTGCCATTGTAAGTTGTAATATTATATTTATTATTTTGTGTATATAATCCCATATAGGATGCGTTTGGTTGAGTTAATTAACGATGCAGTAAAGCACTTCATTGTACCGGCGCGCGCATTTCAAACAGAAATGCACAGCATTAATAACTACTGGGACGGTCCTATACATAACACTGCAATGAGAATATTTCTGTTATAAAACGTAGTGAATTCTCTGGGTTTAGTTGTTTTTCAGCGCGCTGTTGTGGGAAGCGTCAACAACGCATTCTGACCAGCACAGTCAAGTTCGCTTGTGCATTCGCGTCATTTTAAGCAAATGTAAGTCGTAATATTACGTTTTTGTAGTATAAACATCTGATTAAAGTCATATAGGATGTGTTTCGTTAAGTCAATAACCCGCAGTGCTTCACTTATAACCCTTCACCTATGCGTGATTTTGTGCTAATATAAGTTGTAATATTATATTTATTTTGTATAAATATCTGATTGTTCTCATATATGATGCGTTTAGTTGTTAATTAAACTTCTAAGCGCTTCAGTTTATGGTTGTTCGTTCATTCTCTCCAACTTCAGCGCGCTCTCAAACAGCAACATTATTCCTAATAGACTAGACTAATATTGCAGATGTTTACTATTACGGTAATATTAAACATATTTTTTTTTTTCAAAAACACAGAAACATTATTTTTTATAATTAGCCCTTTGTTGTTCTCGTATCATTTCCATCAACAATATGGTTTGATTAAAACCATTTCTTTATCGTCTGTGCGGAGGTTATTTCATGCACTTGCATTCTGATTCTTTATTATGCAGCCTAAGTAATGCTGTTCAATTACTTGTTTGCATTATTTAGGTATATTATTTTTATTTTTTAGACAATATAATTTTTGGTAACATTTTACAAATAAGGTCTCATTTTATTAATGCATTAACTATCATGAACAAACAGAGAGCAATAACCTTTGTTTATTTTAGTAATAAAATGTTTGTGTTTTGTAACAGTCCATTCACAGTTCAAACCTAATGTAAAAGACACAACTTTGGGTCTGAATATGTAGAGATTAACATGAACTAAAATTAATAAATCCTGTTGAAGTATTGTTCATTCATTGTTGATTAACTAATACTAACAAAAATTAAACCTTATTGTAAAGTGTTAAAAAAAAAAATTTGGCCATAGGAGTAAAATTAATTTGAAAAGGTAAGGAATCTCACACTGGTTCAAATAGGCTACTGTAGTGTATAGGTTTGATTTATGTTGAAGTGTTTGGGACATGGCTTTTAATGGTGAGCCTTTTGTTTTTGTAATCAGGCTCTCAGAGTTTATTAAAATTTGTATTTAGATTTATCGGCCAATATATCGGTTATCGGCTTTCAAATATTAAGAATTATCGGTTATCGGTATCGGCCAAAATGTTCATATCGGTGCATCCCTAATATATATAATCAGTATCTGACGGTATGGGGAAAGACTTTTCTCCAAAAATATTAAAGCCCTATTGAATCACACCAGTGTTATGTGTAATGTGTATTGGTGTTTGAGCACACCAACTGTTGGCAAGTTCATAGTCTATATAAAGCTCAACTGAACAGCATCTCCTATGAATGTTTTGGCTGTGGCCAGATGGTGAAGCTCACCTAGTAAATTCTAGCATATATATGGCAATGTCTCATTCCCTTATCTCAGAGAACCAATGATATATAAGTAACTGGAGATGATCCTCTTCAGTTGTGGTTGACTCAACATTGGACACGGCATTAGTAGCAGCAGAACTGACCCAACCCATTGAGTCTTCAAACTCTTTTTGATCAAGATTATTGTAGAGGCTCTGATTGTTATTTGGTGGCAGGCTTTGCTCTGAAGGGTTCAGCTTCTGGGCTGTCCACAAGCAAACCTGGCCACATTCTCAACATCTTTCCTTTGGACACAGTTTCTCAGGTCTTCATGGAATGTCTGTCTCCATGTCTTTGATCCTCCCTGTCTCCTGCCTTCTCCTGGTGGTTTCCAGCTGTCTTTGGATGATGATGATAGGGCACGTGTAGGACAGTGAGGCTTACCCTTCACACAATTACAGTTTTGGAGATTTGCGGAGTGTGGTACCATAAAAAGGACTCAAGTGCAATAAATAATGGGTTTTATTGTAAATAAAAATAAACACAAAACAAAACCCACGAAGGAGGAAATCAAACATAATAAATGCACAAACCGGGATCAGAAACGAGGAGTAGGGCACAGGAGACATCGGACAATGAAACAAAGGCATAACAAAGACAACGGACCAGCACAGGACAGAAAATACAAGGAGATTAAATAGGGGACAAACAAAGCAGGTAATGGGGAACAACAGGTGGGGCAAATTAATCAATAATTAGAAAGCAAGAGGGGTGGGGCCAAGACTGAGGACCGACGCCCATGGCACAGAAATAAAATTAAAACACCACATGTGCTAGACAAGACAGGAGAGACATGGTGATATTGGACAGCCTAACCTTGGTTGCATCATCTATGGTCAGCATATTCTTGATGGGATTCATCATCTGAAAAAACTGCAGACCCTTTCCCTATTTGGCAGTTGACGTCTGCCTCAGGCGTTGAGGGATTGATGATAAAGATGTGCTGGCATAAAAATATAATTGTCGCAGAAGTGTTGAATGATTATTACCACTGTAGATTCTGCCAGCCCTCGGCCCTGGAGAAAAAGTCTTGGAGAAAATGGATGGATGTTAAAATAGTTGCATTTACGTGGACCTTCTTAATCCATTGAAATCAGACTATAGCAGAACTGGAATTAAATTAATATATAACCAGTGAAATGTCCATGTCATTGCATCGGGTTCCATAACTGTTCTAACCGTTCCGCATCTTTCTCTTCACAATACCCCATAGAATTTCTATGGTGTTAAGGTAAGGCGAGTTTGCTGGCAATTTAAGAACAGGGATACCATGGTCCTTAAACCAGGTACTGGTTGCTTTGGCACTGTGTGCCGGTGCCAAGTGCTGTTGGAAAATGAAATCTGCATCTCCATAAAGTTGGTCAGCAGCAGGAAGCATGAAGTGCTCTAAAACTTCCTGGTTATACGGCTGCATTGATCTTGGACCTCAGAAAACACAGTGGACCAACACCAGCAGATGACATGGCACCCCAAACCATCACTTACTGTGGAAACGTTACACTGGACCTCAAGCAACGTGGATTGTCTGCCTCTCCTCTCTTCCTACAGACTCTGGGACCCTGATTTCCAAAGGAAATGCAACATTTACTTTCATCAGAGAACATAACTTTGGACCACTCAGCAGCAGTCCAGTCCTGTTTGTCTTTAGCCCAGGCGAGACGCTTCTGACGTTGTCTGTTGTTCAAGAGTGGCTTGACACAAGGAATGCGACAGATGAAACCCATGTCTTGCATACGTCTGTGCGTAGTGTGTCTTGCAAACGTCTGTGTGTAGTGGTTCTTGAAGCACTGACTCCAGCTGCAGTCCACTCTTTGTGAATCTCCCCCACATTTTTGAATGGGTTTTGTTTCACAATCCTCTCCAGGGTGCGGTTATCCTTATTGCTTGTACACTTTTTTCTACCACATATTTTCCTTCCCTTCGCCTCTCTATTAATGTGCTTGGACACAGAGCTCTGTGAACAGCCAGCCTATTTTGCAATGACCTGTTGTGTCTTGCCCTCCTTGTGCAAGGGGTCAAGGGTCGTCTTTTGGGCAACTGTCAAGTCAGCTTCTTCCCCATGATTGTGTAGCCTACAGAACTAGATGGAGAGACCATTTAAAGGCCTTTGCAGGTGTTTTGAGTTAATTAGCTGATTAGATTGTGGCACCAGGTGATACTGAATTTGGGATTTTCCTTAGTTGTCAGTTATAATCATCAAAATTAAAGGAACATTTGAAATATATCAGTCTGTGTGTAATGAATGAATATAATATACAAGTTTCACTTTTTGAATGGAATTAGTGAAATAAATCAGCTTTTTGATTATATTCTAATTATATGACCTGCACCTGTATAATATATATATATATATATATATATATATATATATATATATATATATATATATATATATATATATATATATATATATATATATTAGGGGTGTGACGAGATTTCTTGTGAGATTGCTTTTTCTAGTTATGTATTTCATCATTGAGTATTTCTTAAAAATACTATGTAAAAATCTTGTCTCGTTCTCGTGAACCCAATCTAGTGTCTCGTCTTGTGAAATAAGTCTCTCGTCACACCCTCAATATATATATATATATATATATATATATATATATATATATATATATATATATATATATATATATATATATATATTTATTTATACACTCACCTAAAGGATTATTAGGAACACCTGTTCAATTTCTCATTAATGCAATTATCTAATCAACCAATCACATGGCAGTTGCTTCAATGCATTTAGGGGTGTGGTCCTGGTCAAGACAATCTCCTGAACTCCACACTGAATGTCGGAATGGGAAAGAAAGGTGATTTAAGCAAGTTTGAGCGTAGCATGGTTGTTGGTGCCAGATAGGCCGGTTTGAGTATTTCACAATCTGCTCAGTTAGTGGGATTTTCACGCACAACCTTTTCTAGGGTTTACAAAGAATGGTGTGAAAAGGGAAAAACATCCAGTATGCGGCAGTCCTATGGGTGAAAATGCCTTGTTGATGCTAAAGGTCAGAGGAGAATGGGCCGACTGATTCAAGCTGATAGAAGAGCAACTTTGACTGAAATAACCACTCGTTACAACCGAGGTATGCAGCAAAGCATTTGTGAAGCCACAACACGCACAACCTTGAGGCGGATGGGCTACAACAGCAGAAGACCCCACCGGGTACCACTCATCTCCACTACAAATCGGAAAAAGAGGCTACAATTTGCACGAGCTCACCAAAATGGGACAGTTGAAGACTGGAAAAATGTTGCCTGGTCTGATGAGTCTCAATTTCTGTTGAGACATTCACATGGTAGAGTCAGAATTTGGCGTAAACAGAATGAAAACATGGATCCATCATGCCTTGTTACCACTGTGCAGGCTGGTGGTGGTGGTGTAATGGTGTGGGGGATGTTTTCTTGGCACACTTTAGGCCCCTTAGTGCCAATTGGGCATCGTTTAAATGCCACGGCCTACCTGAGCATTGTTTCTGACCATGTCCATCCCTTTATGACCACCATGTCCCCATCCTCTGATGGCTACTTCCAGCAGGATAATGCACCGTCACAAAGCTTGAATCATTTTAAATTGGTTTCTTGAATATGACAATGAGTTCACTGTACTAAAATGGCCCCCACAGTCACCAGTTCTCAACCCAATAGAGCATCTTTGGGATGTGGTGGAACGGGAGCTTCGTGCCCTGGATGTGCATTCCACAAATCCCCATCAAATGCAAGATGCTATCCTATCAATATGGGCCAACATTTCTAAAGAATGCTTTCAGCACCTTGTTGAATCAATGCCACGTAGAATTAAGGCAGTTCTGAAGGCAAAAGGGGGTCGAATATAGTATTAGTATGGTGTTCCTAATAATCCTTTAGGTGAGTGTATATATATATATATATATATATATATATATATATATATATATATATATATAAAAAGATTAAAATCCACCCACTCCTATTTGTAATCCCCATAAAACCGCAACTGTCTCATAGAACAAGCCATTTTTATTTTCTGTGCAATGTGATGTCATTTGCATTCAAAGAGACAAAAAAAAGTGTATTTTTCCTCCCACTCAAAAATTGGCCAGAAAAAGTCCTACAGGTTTGGAACGACATGAGGGTGAGTAAATTATGATTTTTGGGTGAACTATCCCTTCAAGGGTTGAATGAATAGGTTCAGGACAGCTGTTTAAAACAGCAGGAACATATGGCATCAGAGAAACCATCTGAATTTTTTATTGATTCCAATTCATTTCAGGAACTTGGACACAATGAACCAGACTATCTGTGTGAACTTGCTGATGATTGCTACAAGCAGGCCTGCCTGATGGCTTTACATAATCCACCTTTGACTCTTGACTGGAACAACAAGGAGAAACATTGTGGATCTCCCTTCCCACCTATAAAAGGTATAGGGTAAGGTATATACAAAACATATATATAATATCTGGGGGGGTTTAGGGGGGGGGGGTCTCTCAGGTCTTGGGTAAAATACACTCGGGAGTAGACGGGCGTTCGGAGTGGTCAAAAACACGAGACAAGTCATCGGGTTTGATGTTTTTAGAACCCGGGCGGCACGAAAGAGAAAAGCCAAAACGTCCAAAAACAGAGCCCACCGAGCCTGCCTAGAGTCTTTTAGCGGATCTGATATATTCCAAATTCTTGTGATTGGTCCAAACGATAAAAGGTACCCCGATCCTTCTAGCCAATGACGCCACTCCTCCAATGATAACTTGACTGCCAACAACTCTCTGTTACCAATGTCGTAGTTACATTCGGCTGGTGATAAACAATGGTAAAAAAATGTGCATGTGTGCATCCTGTCATCCGAGGAAGAGCGCTGAGAGAGAACCGCACCTACCCCCACCTGATGCATTGACCTCCACCACGAACTGCCATGATGTATTAGGGGCAATCAGAATGGGAGCCGAAACAAAGCTGCTCTTGAGTTTGTTAAATGTAGCTTCGGCTACACCAGACCACCTGAACTTTGTTCTGGAGGAATTCAATGTTGTTAGAGGAGCGGCTAGTTGGCTGAAATTACGAATGAAACGTTGGTAAAAATTGGAATCCCAGAAACCTTTGCAGGGCCCTGCGTGAATCTGGACTTGGCCAATCTACCACAGCCTTAACATGGCGGGATCCATGCGCATTCCCTCGGATGAGATTATGTGCCCTAGAACTGTGCATGAAACGCATGACTGTGCATGAAACCCGCATTTCTCCGCCTTGACAAAAAGCCCATTCTCTAACAACCTCTGGAGCACTCGTCTGACGTGCTGAACATGTTCATGGCGAGAAGAAGAAAATATCAGTATGTCATCCAGGTAGACATAAATGAACTGATCTACCATGTCTCCCAGCACGTCGTTAACTAGTGCTTGGAAGACTGCGGGGGAGTTGGACAGCCCAAAGGGCATGACCAAGTATTCAAAATGGCCCCTAGAGGTATTAAACGCAGTCTTTCACTCATCCCCCTCCCTTAAGCGCACCAAATGATAGGCATTACGTAAATCCAATTTTGTGAATACAGATGCTCCCTGCAACCTCTCGAAGGCTGAAGACATCAACGGCAAAGGATAAGTATTCTTTACCATCATGATATTCAGTCCTCGGTAGTCAATACAAGGCCACAGAGAATGTTTCGGTTACGGATGTAACCCTCGTTCCCTGAGGAGGGAACGGAGACGTAACGTTAGTGACTAACGAATGGGGGTTTCGCTTAGAAGCCTATTAACTTCGAGCTTTAAGAAAACGCCTAATGGCGTGCCAATGCCATGGGGCATGCAGAATTTGCATACGTAACTCCGCCTCACCGTGTGAGTATAAAAGGAAGTATGTGGCAATATCGCATTATGTTACCTGCTTGAGGAGCCAAGACTGAACTCCTGCGTTCCAGGTAGCACAACTGATGTGGCAACGGGACGTTACGTCTCCGTTCCCTCCTCAGGGAACGAGGGTTACATCCGTAACTGAGACGTTCCCTTTCGTTCAGTCACTACGACGTAACGTTAGTGACTAACGAATGGGGGTCCCAATATAATCCCGCCACTCAGCTGTCTTCCAGTGCCCTGCGTAAGTGTGAGTACCCTGTCGTAAGACTAGTACGGACGAAGAACTCCCACTTAACACAGGAATACCAAGGTACACTGGGAAGCATATCCCAGTGAGGGAATGCCAAGATGCCTACCCGTGGGGAGGACTTAAGAGTACACATATGACCCGCTAAGGGCTGCATATGGGTGGATTTTTAACCCTAGGGGTGGCAGGGGACACGCCAAGGGAAGAAACCCGCTCACTGCGGAGACTTACGGCGAAATACACGTGTGGGGGTCGCCGGAGGGGAACCATGCACTCGGGGCACCTGGCCGGACACGAGGGTCTGGGCTCGCTAGAGGGCAGACACACAGGTATCGGCGTAAGCAGTGCTGGAGGAACTCAGGGCTCACCTGAGGAGATATCGCACATATCCAGTCCGAGGAGTGGAGTGGCGAGCAAGCGAAGACACCTGAGCCTGGCCCATTACCGGCCCCTCGGGGGGGCGAGTACATAGTCGGACACTGGCTCCACTCGGAGATTGTAGAATCTGGCGAATGTGTTAGGTGTCGCCCAGCCTGCAGCTCTGCAGATGTCTGTTAGCGAGGCGCCATGCGCTAGAGCCCAAGAGGAGGCGACACTCCCGAGTGGAGTGAGCCCGAACCCCAAGGGGACATGGTCGACCTTGCTGCTGGTAAGCCAAAACAATGGTGTCCACTATCCAGTGAGGCAGCCTTTGCTTTGAGAGAGCACTTCCCTTCCGCTCTCCACCATAACAGACAAAGAGCTGGTCTAAGGTCCTGAAACACTGCGTCATGTCTACGTAGGCGCTGAGAGCGCGTACTGGACAGAGCAGTGCCAAGGCTGGGTCTGCCTCCTCCAAAGGCAGCGCTTGCAGGTTCACCACCTGGTCTTTGAACGGAGTGGTGGGAACCTTGGGCACATATCCAGGCCGGGGTCTCAGGATCACGTGAGAGTTAGCCGGCCCGAACTCCAGGCACGCTTCGTCAACCGAAAATGCCTGCAGGTCCCGACCCTCTTAACGGAGGCCAATGCGGTCAGCAGAGCCGTCTTCATCGACAGGAACTTAATATCGACCAACCGCAAAGGCTCAAAGGGAGGCCTCTGCAGAGCACTTAGAACTACTGAGAGGTCCCAAGAGGGTACGAGAGGAGAGCGAGGAGGATTCAGTCTCCTCGCCCCCCTCAGGAACCTGATGACCAGGTCGTGCTGACTTACCTTTTTGTTCTCCAAGAGATCGTGGTGGGCAGATATTGCGGCCACATAAACTTTGTGGGTGGAGGGAGACAGCCTTCGCTCCAACCCCTCTTGGAGGAACGAGAGCACGGACCCGATCGGGCATTTCCAGGGGTCTTCTTGGCGGGAAGAGCACCAGGTGACGAAGAGGTTCCACTTCAACGCATAGGCATGCCTAGTGGACTCTGCCCTAGCGGAAGTGATGGTGGCGACCACCGTAGGTGGCAGGCCACTCAAACCTGCCGCGTCCCGTCCAGGAGCCACACGTGGAGGTTCCACAGGTCAGGACGCGGGTGCCAAAGGGTGTCCCATCTCTGAGTAAGGAGGTCTCAGAGGAATAGGCCAGGGAGGGGCTGTCGCAAGGAGTATGAGTTTGAGGAACCAAGTCCGGCCGTGCCAGTACGGGGCGACCAAAAGGACCTGCTCCTTGCCTCCCTGATCTTGCACAAGAGCTGTGCGAGTAGGCTCACTGGGGGGAACGCATATTTGCGTAGGCCCCGCGGCCAGCTGTGCGCCAGTGCATCCGTGCCAAGCGTGCCCTCGGTCAGGGAATAGAACAGGCTGCAGTGGGAAGAGTCGTGGGAGGCAAACAGATCTACCTGCACGTCCCCGAACTGTTCCCAAATCAGCTGGACCGTCTGGGGATGGAGTCTCCATTCTCCCGGGAGAGGCTGAACCGCGAGAGCTCGTCGGCTGCGAGGTTCAGGACTCCCGGAATATGGACAGCACGAAGGGACCTCAGGCGCTTCTGACTCCATAGAACGAGATGGCAGGCGAGTTGAGACATACGGTGGGAGCGTAGACCGCCCTGGTGGTTGATGTACGCTACTACGGCCGTGTTGTCTGACCGGACAAGCACATGTTGACCCTTGAGCAACGCTCGGAAGCGGTGCAGGGCGAACCGTACTGCCAGCAACTCGAGGAAATTAACATGCAGGAGGCGGTGGGGTCCTGTCCATTGCACATGGCACCCCAGCCCGTGGCAGAGGCATCCGTCGATACGACAACATGCCTGGAAACTCGTTCTAAGGGCACACCGGCCCGTAGAAAACTGAAGTTCGACCACGGGGTGAGCGTCTGTAAGCAGGCCCGAGTCACTTGGACCCGGAGCGTGCCAGACTGCCATGCCCATCTCGGGACTCGATCGCGAAGCCAGTGCTGAAGCGGTCTCATATGAAGCAATCCGAGCGGCGTCACCGCGGCTGCAGATGCCATATGCCCCAGGAGCCTCTGAAATAGTTTCAGTGGAACCGCACTCTTGCTCTCGATTTGACGGAGGCAAGTCACATGGCGACCGAGTCGATCTCCAAACCGAGAGAAGAGATCCTTTGCACGGGACAAAGTTGCTCTTTTCCCAGTTGATCCGAAGGCCCAGACGGGCTAAGTGGTGGAGAACCAGATCTCTGTGTCCGCAAACCTGCTCTCGAGAGTGACTCATTATGAGCCAGTCGTCAAGGAAATTCAGGGTGCGAACCCCGTGCTGCCGGAGGGGCGCAAGGGCTGCCTCGACAATCTTCGTAAAGACGCGAGGGGACAGAGATAGCCCGAATGGGAGGACCGCGTATTGACATGCCCGCCCGCGAAAGCAAACCGTAGGAACGGTCTGGGTCGAGGTAGCAGGAGACATGGAAGTAGGCGTCCTTCAGGTTGATCGCTGCAAACCAATCGACCGGACGAACGCATTCGAAAAGGTGTTTGGCTGTCAACATCTTGAACGGAAACCTGTGTAGGTAACGGTTCAAGATGCGCAGGTCCAGGATTGGTCTTAACCCACCGGACTTTTTGGGTACAATGAAGTAGGGGCTGTAGAACCCGGACTTCATCTCGGCTGGAGGGACAGGCTCGATCGCACCCTTCGCCAGTAGGGTGGCAACCTCCGCCCGGCCCAGGTGAAGGCTGCTGCTGGGGCCGGGCGGGAGGAGGGAGGGCGCCCTCGGCGGCGAGCGGACCGAGGCGACTGAGCCGGCGGCTGGGTGCAGCAGCTGGCCGCCGGGGCAGTACGTGTTACAGCCTCAGTCTGCTCTGGGGCGGCCGAGAACCGTTGGGTGCAGTTCTCAGCCGCGCCGCCGAAGAGGCCAGCCTGGGATATGGGTGAGATGCGGAGGCGGGCCCGCTCAACGTACACCACATCACCAGGTAAGGCCAGGTGTTCTCCAGGACCACAGCTGTGGACATCGCCCGACCCAGGGAGCGTGTGGCCACCTTCACCGTCCGGGGGGCGGGATAGTTGCGGCACGCAGCTCATTGAAGAGCCCTGGGTCGGCTCCACCCTTGTGCATGTGCAAAGACGAGCCCACAGGCTTTGGGAGGGTGCTTAGGACAGCCACACCACGCCACGTCAAAGCCCCCTGTGGACACCGTAGTGCGCAACAGAGAGTTCAACAGTGGGGGTGAGGGGGCCCCAGTGTACCCTAGGCCGCGGCCCCATCAAGGGCAGAGAAGGCGGAGGAGGCCACCAAACGGTCGCGGGAAGCACGGGGACTTCCGGGACCGCGTGATCTCCTCATGCACCCCGGGAGCGAAAGGCATTGGGGGCGGGGCCCAATAGCTGTCGGGTGCCGCCCCAAAAACCAATCGCGCAACCATGAGCACCCGCGACTGGGCGGAGTTCCACACCAGCAGCTGCCCGAGATAACATGGCTGTCAACTTTAGGTCAGATCAGGCAGCGCTGACACACCCGGAGGTGGAGCACAACCTAATCGTCATCCCCAAAGGACTCCAGCCCACCTTGGGATGCGGCGATCGACATCTCGTTGCAATCTGGAGTGTGAACGAAACGAACGAGGCGTCAGAGACAGGCCGCTGTTTCAGTCCAACACTCACGAGAAGCGATGTGCGAGAGGGGGGCGTGGCCCGAGGAATGATCGTCGGGGTTCTTAATACCACAGAATCGCCCTCAGGTCACCCTGGCCACCAGCCAAAGTACCACCTCTCTCGGAGACGGTAGATTGGGGTGTGGCAGAGGGGACTCTCTCTCCTCACGGAGATCATTGAGTCTCAACCGCGACATCGCGATGGTCACGTTCCCGCAGTGGGAACATGACACATCCACAAACACTGCCCGAACGTGCTGAAGCCCAAACACGTTGAGCAGTGAATGTGCCCATTGACAGCAACGGAGATCGATCGCACCCGGAAGTGCACGGGCGAACCGTCTTGAAAAAGACGTGCCACGCACAAGCTCTTTTTGTGAAAAGGAGCCTCGCAGTCGATGCTGAAGCGCCCAGGGAAACACACACCAGCCGTCTAGCAGACCACTGCGCAGATCAGCACGCAGGAAGTATGCGATCACTGGAACGCGCCGTCACACCAACACCGACTGGAAAGCCGCTCGTCTCGAAGAGGCTGACAGAGTCTCAGAAGGCTTGTGAGGAGTGAAGAGGTAGGTACTCTTGGCTCCGAAAGCAGAAACATAATGCGATATTGCCACGTACTTCCTTTTATACTCACACGGTGAGGCAGAGTTACGTATGCAAATTCTGCATGCCCCATGGCATTGGCACGCCATTGGGCGTTTTCTTAAAGCTCGAAGATAATAGGCTTCAAAGCGAAACCCCCATTCGTTAGTCACTAACGTTACGTCGTAGTGACTGAACGAAAGGGAACCATCCTTCTTACCCACAAAAAAGAACCCCGCCCCCGCTGGAGAAGAGGAAGGACGGATGAACCCAGCCGTTAGAGAATCAGAAATATATTTCTCCATGGTCTCCCTCTCCAGGGTGGAAAGTGAGTATAACTTGGCAATAGTTCTATAGCACAGTCATAGGGACTATGTGGAGGAAGAGAAGCAGCCCGGGACTTACTGAACACTTCCCGGCCACGTTTGATAACGACTCATCCTACAACACAGAACTAGACACAGACGAACAGGCAGACACAAGACTAGAGGCATAGCACTGATTACTCCAGACAGAAATGGAATTGTGGCCCCAGTCAACCCTGGGGTTATGCTTAACCAACCAGGGATGACCGAGGACAAGGGGGACCAGTGGAGAGTCAGTGATCATACATTTCCTGAAGTGACGAGACTGATCTTACCAGTGGTGAATGAAATGTCAGGAAGTTCCTGTCCATTAAGAGCACTGACGGAAATCTTGCGAGAAAGTGGAGTGATGGGAATGTGAAGGTGACGTGCAAATGTCCTGTCCAGAAAATTACCTTCGGCTCCCGAGTCCAATAAGGCCTGGCAATGGTGAGACCGGTTTGCCCATTGCAGTCTTACTGGGAGGAGAGTAGCAGAAGAGGGTTTACCCAGCAAAGACCCACCCGACAGTAACCTCCTATCTACCGCTGGGCTGGATCTTTTGCTGAGCCGCGTGCCCCGAAAGCAGGGTGAGCACCAACGCCACTCATGACTCCTCAGTAGCGAACGTCAATGGCTGTAGAGAGAAAAACATAGAGCACATATATATATATATATATATATATATATATATATATATATATATATATATATATATATATATATATATATATATATATATATATATATGATGTGCCATTTTCAACGATCAGAGCATTTTTCATGAAGTTACAAGCGTAAACGCGACTTTAGAGCTACTGTTTATTAGTGTATGTGCACCTGTCAGGCTGTACTGTTTAATAATTCCATGAGTAATAACTTATGAACCGAGTGACGGATTATGGTGTTACAAGTATGAAGTTACAAGCATAAACACGACTTTAGTGCAACAATAGCATATTTAGCATATTTGCGCCTGTGAGGTTATAATTCCAAGAGTAACAATTTTTTATACGAGTGACAGATTATGGTGTCCTTGGTCTCTTTTTAATCGTGTGAATCTGCTGTAAATAAGGGTGTGCCATTTTTAACGATCGGAGTTAACGTTAAGTCTAAGCAACTGATATTTTTGTTCTCCGCTCATGTGTGTCTGTGCAGTTTTTTGTGTATCATATTTCAACCAGGAATATCTTTTGATCTAAAAGATTATGGTGACTTTGGGCTCTTTTTAATCGTGAGAATCTGTTGTGAAAAATGATGTGCCATTTTCCACGTTTAATGAAGTTACAAGTGAAAAACGCCACGTGAATGCAGCATCAAGATATTATTTACATATGGGTCTTGGAGGACTTAACTTAATAAAACTTGCTGAAAATCTTGTCAAAGCCCAAAACAATTAGGCTTGTTGTATTCCTATCCGTGAGATCTTTCAAATGATATATGACATATGACTATCTGAGCTGTATGATGTGATTGACACATTGCAGAACATAGTAATCCCCCCCCCCCCCCCCCCCATAAATTATGATAATTTTTTTTCCATTTTATCAGCAAATAACTAATCACTACTTTGGAGACACTCATAATGGCTACATTTATTGTAAAGTTTAGACTCTAATCTTTCAAATGACACCTATTTTGTGTTGATCAATGCAGTAGTTTTGAAAAAAATGACAATTAATTTTTTCACAGCTAGGTTAGATAGGTAGATAAGTACACACACACACACACACACACACACACACACACGCACACACACACTCACCACACTCACTCTCTCTCACACACTCACCACACACACACAAACACACAGTCACCATACACACTCACGCACACACACACACACACACACACACACACACACACACACACACACACACACACACACACACACACACACACACACAATCATACAGGCGCGCACACACACACACAGAGCGGAGATTGCGCTGCTCATACTCACACACACACACACACACAAACACACACAATAAATGTGATTATAGCTCACCTGCGCTTCTACTCTGCCGCTCTGAAAAAAGTTTAAATGAAAAGTCATTTAAAGCCATCATTATAATGACATATAATATCACTGCTTACACATAAAGTAATCTCTAGGGGTTTAATCTGAGTCTCATGAAGCGATATGATTACTTTACGATGAACAAAGTGAAATCTGAGTCGTATTCCCTCTCCAGTCCAATCTGTGATCAATTGATGTCTACAGAAGCCAAATCACATATGGTGACATGTCAATAGTGTCAAACCCTCAGTAGTGCTTGTGTCAGGATTTGGGCTCTGGAAACAGCAGGAACATTTCTCTAAATATCTTCTGTGTTGGAGGATTTCTGCATGTGTTAGCAATGGATGCAGGATCATTTTCTCTTGACATGATAATCACACTCTTCATGTCTGTTGATTTCCACAGACCCTGATCCTGAGACCACAGTCCATGATCCCAAGACCACAGGCCCTGATCCCAAGACCACAGGCCCTGATCCCAAGACCACAGTCACTGATCCCAAGATCCCAGTCCCTGATCCCAAGACCACAGTCACTGATCCCAAGACCACAGGCCCTGATCCCAAGACCACAGTCACTGATCCCAAGACCACAGGTCCTGATCCCAAGACCACAGGCCCTGATCCCAAGACCACAGTCCCTGATCCCAAGACCACAGGTCCTGATCCCAAGACCACAGGCCCTGATCCCAGGACCACAGGCCCTGATCCCAAGACCACAGTCACTGATCCCAAGACCACAGGTCCTGATCCCAAGACCACAGGCCCTGATCCCAAGACCACAGTCACTGATCCCAAGACCACAGGTCCTGATCCCAAGACCACAGGCCCTGATCCCAAGACCACAGGCCCTGATCCCAAGACCACAGTCACAGATCCCAAGATCCCAGTCCCTGATCCCAAGACCACAGTCACTGATCCCAAGATCCCAGTCCCTGATCCCAAGACCACAGTCACTGATCCCAGGACCACAGTCACTGATCCCAAGACCACAGTCGCTGATCCCAAGACCAGAGACGACTTCCTGCACTGTAAGTCGCTGAGAACACAAGCAGAGAAACTCATGAGTGTGTTCATGTTCTTCCTGGAGAAGAGGAAAGAAATCATGACAAGAGTTTTAGAGTTGATCATGTGAATGATGATTAAACTGAACTGAGACACTGATGATATATTGAACATGAAAAGTTCAGATACATTAAAAGATCATATTCATAATCCCTCATTCTGATGTGTTTCTCTTCATCAGACTCACTTCGGCTGACTCTGGATAACAACACAGCGTATAAAGAACTCAAACTGTCTGAGGACAACAGAGAGGTTATTTGCACTGGCCCAGATCAGCCATATCCTGATCATCCTTACAGATTTGAGCATTATGAGCAGGTGTTGTGTAGAGAGAGTGTGAGTGGACGCTCTTACTGGGAGACTGAGTGGAGTGGTGGTGTTGTGTCTATAGCAGTGTCGTATAAGAGCATCAGCAGGAAGGGACGGGGTCAAGATTGTGGGTTTGGAGGTAATAATCAGTCCTGGAGTTTGGGCTGCACTCCCTCCAGTTACTCATTCTGGCACAATAACATAGTGACTGATCTCCCTGTAAAGCCCATCAGCAGCTCTGGCTATAATAGAGTAGGAGTGTATGTGGATCACGGTGCAGGAACTCTGTCCTTCTACAGCGTCTCTGGAGACACAATGAGCCTCATCCACACAGAACAGACCAGATTCACTGACACACTCTATCCTGGGTTTAGGGTTTATCCTAAATCATCAGTGAAACTGTGTTGATGAATCAGGATAGACTGATGAGAGATTCTACCCATAATGCTTTGAGCTCATGATAATTCAATGACAGTGAGTGTTATAGAGTCTCTTCATTACATTAATACTACAGCTGAACTTCTGTCACTGAAACAACACGTGGGTGTAATAAATGCTCATATAGACAATGAGAACGGTGTGTGTGTGTGTAATAAATGCTCATGTAGACAATAAGAATGGTGTGTGTGTGTGTGTGTGTGTGTGTAATAAATGCTCATATAGACAATGAGAACGGTGTGTGTGTGTGTGTGTGTGTGTGTGTGTGTGTGTGTGTGTGTGTGTGTGTGTGTAATAAATGCTCATGTAGACAATAAGAATGGTGTGTGTGTGTGTGTGTGTGTGTGTGTGTGTGTGTGTGTGTGTGTGTGTGTGTGTGTGTGTGTGTGTGTGTGTGTGTGTGTGTGTGTGTGTGTGTGTGTGTGTGTGTGTGTGTGTAATAAATGCTCATATAGACAATGAGAACGGTGTGTGTGTGTGTGTGTGTGTGTGTGTAATAAATGCTCATGTAGACAATAAGAATGGTGTGTGTGTGTGTGTGTGTGTGTGTGTGTGTGTGTGTGTGTGTAATAAATGCTCATATAGACAATGAGAACGGTGTGTGTGTGTGTGTGTGTAATAAATGCTCATATAGACAATGAGAACGGTGTGTGTGTGTGTGTGTGTGTGTGTGTGTAATAAATGCTCATGTAGACAATAAGAATGGTGTGTGTGTGTGTGTGTGTGTGTAATAAATGCTCATATAGACAATAAGAACGGTGTGTGTGTGTGTGTGTAATAAATCCTCATGTAGACAATAAGAATGGTGTGTGTGTGTGTGTAATGCTCATATAGACAATAAGAACGGTGTGTGTGTGTGTGTAATAAATGCTCATATAGACAATAAGAACGGTGTGTGTGTGTGTGTGTGTGTGTGTGTGTGTGTGTGTAATAAATGCTCATGTAGACAATAAGAACGGTGTGTGTGTGTGTGTGTGTGTGTGTGTGTGTAATAAATTCTCATGTAGACAATAAGAACGGTGTGTGTGTGTGTGTAATAAATGCTCATGTAGACAATAAGAACAGTGTGTGTGTGTGTGTGTGTGTGTGTGTAATAAATGCTCATGTAGACAATAAGAACGGTGTGTGTGTGTGTGTGTGTGTGTGTGTGTGTGTGTAATAAATTCTCATGTAGACAATAAGAACGGTGTGTGTGTGTGTGTAATAAATGCTCATGTAGACAATAAGAACAGTGTGTGTGTGTGTGTGTGTGTGTGTGTAATAAATGCTCATGTAGACAATAAGAACGGTGTGTGTGTGTGTGTGTGTGTGTGTGTGTGTGTGTGTAATAAATTCTCATGTAGACAATAAGAACGGTGTGTGTGTGTGTGTGTAATAAATGCTCATGTAGACAATAAGAACAGTGTGTGTGTGTGTGTGTGTGTGTGTGTAATAAATGCTCATGTAGACAATAAGAACGGTGTGTGTGTGTGTGTGTGTGTGTGTGTGTGTGTGTGTGTGTGTGTGTGTGTGTGTGTGTGTAATAAATGCTCATGTAGACAATAAGAACGTGTGTGTGTGTGTGTGTGTAATAAATGCTCATATAGACAATAAGAACGGTGTGTGTGTGTGTGTGTAATAAATGCTCATGTAGACAATAAGAACGGTGTGTGTGTGTGTGTGTGTGTAATAAATGCTCATATAGACAATAAGAACGGTGTGTGTGTGTGTGTGTGTGTGTGTGTGTGTGTGTGTGTGTAATAAATGCTCATGTAGACAATAAGAACGGTGTGTGTGTGTGTGTGTAATAAATGCTCATGTAGACAATAAGAATGGTGTGTGTGTGTGTATAATAAATGCTCATGTAGACAAGAACGTGTGTGTGTGTGTGTGTGTGTGTGTGTGTGTGTGTGTGTGTGTGTGTGTGTGTGTGTGTGTGTGTGTGTGTGTGTGTGTGTGTGTGTGTGTAATAAATGCTCATATAGACAATAAAAACGGTGTGTGTGTGTGTGTGTGTGTGTGTGTAATAAATGCTCATGTAGACAATGAGTGTGTGTGTGTGTGTGTGTGTGTGTGTGTGTGTGTGTGTGTGTGTGTGTGTGTGTGTGTGTGTGTGTGTGTGTGTGTGTGTGTGTGTGTGTGTGTACTTGTCTACCTATCTAACAGGGGACCTTGGTGTCGTAACACACTCACTAACAGGGGACCTCTGAGCCAAGAGGGGACATTTTTCAGGTCCCCTGTTGGTCATGCTTTAAATCATGTTAAAATCAAGTAAAAACACTAAAAAAACGTTCTGGTGATTTTTTTTTACTTTTGACCAAGTGGGGACCTACACGTGTGTGTGTTTAAATCATGTGAAAATTAAGTAAAAACACTCTGGTAATTTTTTTAAAAACTTATGACCAAGTGGGGACCTAAGTGTGTGTGTGTGTTTAAGGTCATACTCAGCAGCTCCCCTGTAGGCTGGAGCAGGAACTGTAAGGGCTCTTAAACACACGTCGTTCACACACACTCCTCTATTGTTTGAATGGCCTGCTGTCCCAGAGAGACTCTGCTGTTTAACAGGCTGCTTACTAAAGGAACAAGCATTACATCTCTTTACTAGAGACCCTGACTAGTTTCAAACTTTGCATTACATTACAATTAAATTCTACACAGAATCCAAGAAAAAAGGATTTAAAAATCTAAACAACCAGAATGTAATTAGAAGTTTTGTTTTTGTATTTTTTATTTTAACATATTTTAATGACAGTAGCCTATATTCATTGAACATTATTTAATTTATCAAAATAAACAGAAAATAGTACAAACTTGACTATTCTTTTAAACAAGTGTTAAGACATTATTAAAAAAAAAAACATTTTAGCTCAAGTATTTGTATAAATAATGTGTGACTTTTGCCCCATGTAAAATGGGATGTAAAAGGCCCAACTTACCACCTTATACATTTATGAGTTTTTTAAACAAACCACTTTTGATTTATTTATTTATTTTTACACAATGACTCGGTCCCCTGTTAGATAGTAATTCATGACACCAGTGTGTTTGCGTTGTCATTTCTTGCCATCATAAACATACTGTGGAGATTTAGAGTTTTTATAGCAATAACTGAGTTTTAAGAGTTAAATCAAGCAGAAATATTTCTATAATGTATTAATTGCAGATCATCTTTGAATAATGATTATGTTAAACACAATGACTCGGTCCCCTGTTAGATAGTAAATCTCGACACCAGTGTGTTTGTGTTGTCAACTGCTAGATCTGCTTATTTCTCGAAACTTTTGGAAGAAAACAAACACAACCCTAGGTATTTATTCGATACAGTAGCTAAATGAACCAAAAATAAAGCTTCAACTTCTGATGTTTGTAAACAGCACAGCAGTAATGACTTTATGAACTTCTTTACATGAAAGATTGATAATATTAGGAAGAAAATTATAACTATGCAGCCGTCTACTACAGTATCCACAAGCTGTTGAAAGGATGCAAAAACACCATCTATATATAAATCTTTGAACATTGATAGGCCATATATTGCCCACTGGGAAAAAGTCTTGTCCATCATTGATGGTGGGAAAGCAAAGTTTGACGCTATAGGGGCATGTTTGTAATCCATAATACAGCCTAAACTTTCTCCAGATTCGCAGTGCAGTTTTTACAATTACATTTTTTGTATGGGGAGAAAATGAGCTTTTAATAGGTATAACAGTGCAGTTAATGTAGTAGGAATACATGAAGTTGCTTCTATGGCAAGCCACATGGGTGAGCCTGGAGATTGGACCTGGTTTAACCAGTCCAGTAATAGTTTCTAAAGTTGGGTAAGCCCATACCCCCAAGAGATTTGGGTCGTTGAAGAAGTGCTTTGATAATTCTAGCAGTCTTTTTATTCCAAATGAACTCTGAGACTAACCTGTCTAGTCTCTGAAAAAAGGATTAAGGGAGAAAAATGGGAATGCACTGAAACAAATACATAAACTTTGGGAGGGTATTCATTTTTGCAGAATTAATTCTACCAGGTAAGGATATAGGAAGTACTGACCATCGTTCAAAGTATTTCTGAACCTGAAGCAGTAGTTTATCAAAATTAAATGTAAAAAGATCTTTAAATCTATTGGTTATACAGACCCCGATATATTTAAAATTGCACTGTGCAATTTTAAATGGTAAAGTATGTAAAGGGCCACTGCATTCAATAGGAAAAATTTACTTTTACCTAAATTTAGCTTGTAACCTGAAATAAAACCCAATCTTTTTAATTTGTTAAGAATCGTAGGTACTAAAAAATTTGAGATATGTTAAAAGATGATCATCTGCGTACAGTGAGACCTTCTGCTCAATACCTAATCTTGTTATTCCTTTTATTAATCGGTCAAATTTTAAAGCAACGGAAAGATGCTCAATGGCAATAGCAAAAATAAGTGGGCATAAAGGGCATCCTTGGCGGGTGGAACGGTAAAGATTAAAGTATTCTGAGTGAGTATTATAGTCCTAACTGAGGTCTGGGGAGCAGAATACAGCACCTTCACCCATGAAATAAAATTCTTACCAAAACCAAATTTCTTTAATGTATAGAAAAGATACCCCCATTCTACCCAGTCAAATGCTTTCTCAGCGTCTAATGATAGGGCGGCTTCTGGGATAGAAGGGGGTGAGGAATTATTGTTAAGAATATTACATAATTGCCTAATATTAAAAAAGAATGTCTACCCTTAATAAAGCCAGTCTGGTCTGAAGATATGATTGATGGCAATATAGATTCCAGACGCACCGCCAATAATTTTGATAAAAGTTTAAAATCAACATTTAGTAAACTAATAGGACAATATGAAGAGCAGTCCAGAGGATCTTTATCTCGTTTTAGAATCAGGGAGATCGAGGCTTGATTAAGTGTTTGAGGGAGTTCTGATAAATTAAATGATTTGTTGTACATGTCTAATAATATGTGAGCCAATTTGTTCAAAAACTTCTTATAAATTCTACTGGATACTCATCCGGCCCAGGACATTTGCCACATTGCAAATAGAGGAAGCAGCTTTAACAAGTTCATCTATAGTGATGGGTACTTCCAGCTGATCAACGAAATTAGAATCAACTGTAGGGATATTGAGGGTACTAAAAAAATATCAAAGTCAGAAATTAGATTTATTTGGATATTTAGTTGAAAATGTTGTGTCCCCAGCTGAGCAAGCCAAGCCAGAGGCGACAGTGGCAAGGAAACCAAAACTCCATCAGGGCATAATGGAGAAAAATAAACCTTGGGAGAAACCAGGCTCAGTCAGGGTGCCAGTTCTCCTCTGGCCATAGTGTGGTGTTTTCACCAAGTGCTGTGTGTTTTCTTGTATCCAATCTTCACGTCTGGTACGGGAGTGTGTATTGTATCACAGGGTCTTTCTAAATTGGACAGCTGGCCCACCCCTCCAGATACCTCCGCTGCTGGTCACTTTGTGGCACTTATTGTTTTGTGTGTGTGTGTGCGGCGGATGCAGATTGGTGGAATTTTAGGAATTCTTCTTTATTTATTATTCAACATTGATACAATAAAGTTGTTACTCATTTTCCATATACGACTCACGTCTCTTCACCCATTTTTTAGATAACGAACCTGTGCGCCCTTAGGGCTGTGATTTCCCTGGTTTTCTGGGGTGGCGTAGTCAACCAGTGAAGGTGCCAATCATTAGTATAAGACAAACGAATATATGAAATTGGCCCTGGTGTTTAGCACCTCTTCTCTCCTCCCAGATCTTCTCAGACCTCCCCGCTCGGTTTTGCCACAATGGGAAAAGAAAGAAAATGCTTTACCACATGGATTAAAGAAACGCCATTGGTCAGAAACGGCAAATTCTTTAATAAAAGACTGAATTACTTGAGCAGATTTTGAGGGTGAATTACGTCTGAGAGAAGAGAGAAGAACGAGATCATGATCAGGATTAAGCTAACAGTTAAAGTCCCCTATCAAAATAATAGAATATGAAGAAGTGTCTGGTCATGAGGAAAATAAACGTCTAAAGAACTTGTCGTCATCCCAATTAGGGGCATACATTTTAACTGAAAGAAGTGCAGTGTTTGATGAACGTGGTCACGTCGGCGCATTGTTCGTCTCACCTTTCTCGTAAAGGATTGAGCGTTTAGCTCGCCGTGTGCCGTCTGACAGCGGGGGTTGCCACAGCAATGAAAGCGCGTCACTCACGCTCTGGTGCGCGGTCGAGACTGTGAAACCTCAAACGGGGTTGAGCTTATTCCCCGATCTAGTTCCTTTTCTGGTGCACCAGAAAAGGTCTACTTTGGCTAATAAGCCTTGGTGACCTGAGGATTATAGTGGGGCTTCCCCGCCGGGTACATTCCCCGTGGGCCCCCACTCCTCTATCGCATCACAAGCATGCTGAGACTTTGTTCGTGGGTGGTTCATGTTCCCTTATGAGAACATGACCACTATTCCCTTATGAGAACATGACCACGTCGGCGCGTTGTTGACCGTGCCTCTTTCTTGGGGGCTTGAGTGTTCAGTGCGCCGTGTGCCGTCAAGTCGGACGGCCACGCTCATTGTCCCACATGCCTGCTGGTAGCTTACAGATGGGATTGCTGGTCCTTTATTGAAAAAAGGGGGGACCTAGCGTTTCATTTGGGGCTCTGGCGGAGGACAGATGTCAATTGCTGCATCGGAGAGAGGGCTGTTATGCGCTGGAAATGATAATGCTGAGTTTCCCACTATAATAGTGTGCTCATGCTGAATCAGATTCAGAGTTGACAGCCATGCTTTCTGGGGTGGCTGCCCGGATGTGGATTGGAAAAACTTAGCTGTGTGGAACTATTTGGTGCCAAAATGTGGAACACCAAAATGTGGAACACCAAAAGGGCCATAATATGTATACGTTTTTTCCCTCTCTCACTGCCCTCTGTCCTGCATGCACGAGGGTAGTCCCGACCCAGGGGTTATGCAGGAACTGCGTGTTGTGATGGACCTCGCCCTCCGGGTGACGGAAGTCACTGCACGCTCCTGGGTCAGGCGATGTCCACACTAGTGGTCCAGGAAGCTGGGGCTAAACCTGGCAGATATGCATGAGCCCGACAAAGTTCGGTTCCTCAACGCCCCTGTCTGTCAGGCTGGCCTCTTCGGCGACGTCATCGAGAACTTCGCCCAGCAGTTCTTGGTGGCCCAGAAGTAGATGGAGGTAAAAAAAAAAAACTTCCTGCCACGACGACCAGCTGCTGCCTCCACCCAGTCGTCGTCGTCCGCAGCGCCTCCATCTGCTTGTCGCCGAGGGTGTCTCCCTGCGTCCGCCTCCGCCCCTGCTAAGCCAAGCAGCAGCCTCCACCTAGGCAGCAGGTGGCCAGGCGCAAGGGAGGCCCAACCCGTCCAGGGTCCCGCAAAGTCTGCTGGGAAGCACAAGGGCAAGAGGGGAACTGAAGAGAACCCTGCCTAAGAAACGATAGGAGGTTAAATTACTGATCAATGGTTTCTTCAGGTCATGTGTCATAAATGCATATATTGCTTGGGATTTCATTATTTCTCTCTCTTAAAACGTATTCTTTTCCTCACCCTCTTCCTTTCTGCAACGTGTGAATGTGCGAGTGCGTGTGTTTATGTTAGATATTGGTTTGATGTGTTAGAGTAATCAATAAAGTTCCGTTTGTATTCAAAGATAACTGTTCTTGTGTCATGTGCTAATCAATTTAATGTCTTGAACTGCCGATCTAAGTTACCTGGCTGTTAAATAGTGTTTCACTATTGTTCGGATATTAACATCCGCTGCAGAGTTGATATTTACGGCCTGTTCAAATGAACGCTGGAAGAGTCATTTGCTCGGCTGTAAAATACACTCTCAAAATTCCCTATGAATTCATTAATTCATTCATTTGAGCTAAATAGACCTGTTTCCCTTTAACAGAGTCCCCTTTAAGTTCTTACATATCGGTGGACGAATAAGTTAAGGTGTAAACATTAATTCTGAATTATTTATAAATTATAATGTAATTCGAGTCTCTTTCATTTTAATTCAATTCCCCATTTAGTTATTATTTTATCTGACTCATAGTCGCTACAGAATCGTCCTGTATTTACAAGCAAAATGACGTGTCCCGTATCAAACCAATACGGGACGCGATTTGTCCCGTATTTTACATAGGTCCACACATAGTTCAATAAACACATACGGATTTTGCAGTGTGGAGAATACTGATAGCAAATATAAAGAAATGAAGTTCACAATAAGTAGTACAGGAGCTCATTTGTGCGTGATTGCGTTTTAGCGGCTTTGTTGCCATAGTGGCGGAGTCTCGAGAACATGCGCTGTGCCAGAGTGTGCCTGTACACTTGCGCATTTTTTTAAAAAACATGTCGAGCTCGCGTAGCGTCCACCGTTTGAACGCAAGAGGATCTCCAGATATAGAACTGAATATCAAAAAGGTATCAATGGGTCTGTCCAGTAACTCATGATGAACTTCAGGCCAACTGCACACTTTATGAGAAGCATTTCAGCGTCTCAGACTGACTGATTTAAAGCAGCAGCGGTGACAGACCGGTCTATGTGACACACACATCCCTGCTTCTAAAGGTATAGGCCTATTGTTTTTTTTAATGGATAATATATAATATAATATTCCATACGTTATCAGAGCTTGGCAGACAGAATTTAGACAGGGTAATTAACAGATTATAGCCTAATAAATGTTATTATTAATTTATAATTTAGCTAGGCTATATTAATCATACATAATAAATAATCCTGTCATATAAAGTTTATGACATTTAAAAAAATATTTAGATAAAAATGGGACAAATAATTACATGATAATACAGTCATAATTTAAGTAAATGAATACAAAAATAAATATTTTTGAAATTCAAAAAAGTGATTACTGGTTCAGAATGACTGCTTAAAGGGACAGTTCTACGGTGGCCGAGACAGCTCAACACGCTGCAAATGAAGAAAGCACCAGCAAATAAAGAAAACATCTTCATCAGTTTGACAACACATGCGCTGCAAAAGTTCACAACACATGCAAATTCAAAAACGCGCTGCAAATCCTCACAACACATGCAAATTCAAAAACGCGCTGCAAAGTCCACAACACATGCAAATACAAAAATGCGCTGCAAAGTTCACAACACATGCAAATTCAAAAACGCGCTGCAAAGTCCACAACACATGCAAATACAAAAACGCGCTGCAAATAACACCGACCACAACGGAAATGTTTCAAGGGGACCCCTTTGAGTGACGAACCCCTACTGGGACTTGCTTACCTGTTTACTCGCCAGTCGCCAGTGTTGTCACTGACCTGAAAGGTGAGTTTTTTTTATTTTGTTTACTTTTATAATTTATATAATTTACTTATATAATTGTTTAGTCGTTTGGATATTGTTGGCCTAAATATATTGTTACACTGTCGCGGTATAACGTTATATTGTTGCTTATGTTAGCGGGCTTAATTTAGCAACTAAATATACCCCCGGTTTCACAGACAAGGCTTAAACTAGTCCTAGATTGAAATTCATGTTTAGCTGTTTTAACTGAAAGCAACATATACTGACATATCTTCAAATATGTCACTGCCATTGTTTTGTCTCAATGTGCACACCATTTTTTTCTCTCTCTTTAGTGAACATTTATAAAAGCCGTTTAAATGCCCTTATTGAAGGTTTAATAGGCTAATCCCTGTGAAACTGGGCCATAATGTTCAAGGTTCACGGAATTAGGGTTAAACCAGATTAAAAAAAATAGCAGATTGATGGTATAATTAAAATATTACAATGTATTGAAATCAATAATTTCAATCACATTGTCTTTTTCAGATCAATGTATTGTCCTTTCTGTGGCATCAAATGGGCGACTTTGCCCAGATTTTGCAGTTCATGTGGGAGAGATGTAAGCTTTGTTGTAGAGAACGCCCCTAGAACTTCAGGTGATGACCATGAGTCATGTCCAACAGTGCCCAGAGGTAATATTCTCTTACTGAGCTCCGTCCATCAAATTATAGGAATTTACAATAATACAAATGTTTTTCAATCTCGTCAATCTTTTTCTGTCTTTGATTGTGTGTGTGTGTGTGTGTGTGTGTGTGTGTGTGTGTGTGTGTGTGTGTGTGTGTGTGTGTGTGTGTGTGTGTGTGTGTGTGTGTGTGTGTGTGTGTGTGTGTGTGTGTCTTTTTCAGTGACTGATGCATGTGCAATTCCAGCGAAATCATCTTCAGCTGTTCTCCAGTTCATGAAATACAGAGAACTAAAAGAAACTGAAAGGAAATCATTCTCAAAAAGTAAAAAGAAATCAAATAAAACAGTACGGGTAAGCTAATCTTTTATTTATTGTTATAAGTTAATGAAGTTGTCAGACAGAACAGTATTATCATTTGTATTCCGCCTTTTTTGTCTGATGGTCTAGATTTCTATTGGGATCATGAGCAAGACCAAGAATGGCTTCAAGCCCACGAGAGGAAAAAACCTCTACATGTTGACCCCCAGTGGTCATCTGAGCAACTTTTACTAGCTGCTGTGAAAAAAACAAAAAGACTTCAACCAAGACATGGAAGATGGAGAATATGTCTTGCTTTATCCAGATGGCTCTCAGATAAAAAATATCCCTGGGACTGACACACCATTTACCGTTGGACAATACAAAGAGGCAATTGGAAAGGCATATCAGAGGATTACTCTCTACATCTGTACCCTTGAGGATTTCTTGTCAAAAAGTAAGTATCAAAATAGTATGTTTTATATATTTTATGTGCATTTAAACGAAAAACTAAATAGTTTCTGTTATAAGTACTTTAAGTGCTTTGTGGATTCCACCTACATATTTAAGCCTACATATTTAAAAAATACTGGACATGTAATTTGAAATAGAGATTGATTACAACATTTTTTGTGAGGTCATGAAGATGACTCCGTTTCAGAAGATGAGGATGACAATGAAGTTGTTGTTAGGGCGCAACCCAATATGTCACCTCTTTCTGACACAGTGGTAGGTACATCTCAGGAATTTAGGTGTTCAGCATGTCGGTGCTTACAGTAGGCTATAATGCAGTAAAATCTCCTGGACGTGTCAATCATTAGAAATAGAAATGCATATTATACAGTGTTAAAGCTATGAATGAGTTTAGGTTTTTATGTTTACACCTCACAGATTTGGTCAAGTCCGGAACGAAGTACACCAGAGCATAGACAGTGGTAAGTGAAAATTTAACTTACACTTTGTTTTTTGTTGTCTCTGTGCCGGCTATATGAATGTATGTTTTAGTGCATTGTTTTTTTTTAATTGTTATAAAGAAAGCATTTGATGTTATTAACGACACCATGATAATTTCTACTAATTTCTACCAATGTTTGTATGTTTTAGGTCAGCCACAACATCTGTGGCACCAAAATCCCAGTCATCTAATGAGCAGGTATGTCATATTCTGTAATATAATACACCATAATTTGTTCATTTTCTGGTTAATTTTGTGAATATTATTCTAAGTTCTTTTTGTGCTGTGTGGTTTTGTAGGTGCTAGAAGCCAAGAGTGCAACAAGATCCAAACACTCAACCACCTCAGTGGGTGAATCTAAGTCATGTGACTTCTACAGGTCAGTCAGAAGGCATCATTTTACATATTTCACTGGATTTGAAATACAACTATTAGACCAAAGTTCTGGACTACAGCCAAAACAACAAAACATCTGTTTCAGAATACTTTCTGGATTAACTGTTATTGTTGTTCTCCCTTCCACAGTACATATACCCATATATATGCACAATTGACAGCAGTTCCTCAGATCTTGAGGAAGTAGACAAACTGTCAGAGAAAGACAGGTAATATGAGCACTTGTTCTAATTTACAAATATCTGCCATGCTGTTTCTCCTGTTGTCCATAAGAACGTGATTTTTTCGTTTTTTCAAAATGTATTACTGAAGTTGTGATGTCCAAATTATGTGTATTATTTTTGAGCAGTGTGGTATAGCTTACTCATTGTAAAGGGCCCATAAAATAATACTAAAAACCTTAAAAGTCTTGGTTTAAATACTACACAAAAATAAGAACATGCAGTGTTAATATTTTATTGCTGTTTGTGGATTGTTTTCTATTTTCCAGTGATGGACATGACGGGCTGACAACTGCAGACATAGTGTCAAATCTGGCACAAAATCTAAAAAAAACATCCTGTAGCAGATTTAACATTAACCGGGCAAATGTCTGGGATGGTGCCTTAAGAGGGTTCAGGCGATCCTCATTTGATCCCACCTGCAGCTTGATGGTGAAATTCACAGACGATGCAGGGCTGACTGAAGAGGCCTTAGACAGCGGGGGACCAACTCCAGAATTTCTGACTCTTTTGATGGACACCATCAAAACAAGGAGGATATTTGAAGGCAAAGACAATGCCAAATACCTCTCCTTTGATAGCAAAGGTAATACTTTTATGACGTTTTTAACAATGTTGTAAATAATTGTGTCCTAACGTTTAAATATTGTCATTTTTAGCTGCAGAAGAAAATGAATATTTTAACATTGGACGGATGATTGCTGTGTCCATTGTCCATGGCGGTCTTGGGCCTCGATGTCTTTCACCAAACTTTTTCCTTTACCTAATTGGTAAAGTAAAGACAATTGAAGCCCCGATTGAGGATATACACGACGAAGAGGTCAAGAAGGCCCTCGTTGAGGTAATTTGTTAAACTGGGATTACAAACAACTTCAAGAAATGTACTTTTATCAACTGACACAAAACTACCCACATTAATAATATCTTAATAGCTGTACAGAATAAAGTTTTTTTTGGGGGGGTGTAGCACATCATTATCAAAGGATCTGATAAGAATATTAGATCAAACATACATGTATATAGTTCATTGACCTTGGTCGGTAATTGCCACTAAAACATCATATTCTGTTGTTGAATAAATTGACATTTTGAGAGATTAAATTAAATTTAAACTGATATTTTAACCATTTTGATACCAGATATTAACAATTATATCAGGGTAAAAATGAACAATAATAACATTTAAGACAACATGTCAAACAGTTTGTCAAACATACGGTTTGTAACTGTTTGACATGTTGTCTTAAATGTTATTATTGTTCATTTTTACCCTGATATAATTATTAATTATATGAACATGTATATATTAATTATAGGTCAATGAACTATATACATGTATGTTTGATCCAATATTCTTATCAGATCCTTTGATGATGATGTGCTACACCCCCCCAAAAAAAACTTTATTCTGTGTAGTTACTAGAAAGTAGACCATAAATTATGAATATGTAACATGCCTAAATATGTACAATATAGAAACTAGTCACAGAATTTCATTCTTTCGAATCTGACCATCTGTTTTAAATAATCCCATTTTCCTTTATATTTGTGTCATTACAGACCATTTTTAAAGGGATAGTTCACCCAAAAACGAAAATTTGATGTTTATCTTCTTAGCCCGAAGGCATCCAAGATGTAGGTGTCTTTGTTTCTTCAGTAGAACACAAATGAAGATTTTTAACTCCAACCGTTGCTGTGTGTCACTCATATAATGCATGTCAATGGGGTCTAATTCTATTAGAGGAAAAAAAACATGGACAGACAACTTCAAATTAAACCCCGCGGCTCGTGACGACACATTGATGTCTTAAGACACGAAACGATCGGTTTCTGAGAGAAACGAGCGGTATTTATGCAATTATATCACCTCATATCAGACGAATACTTCAGCTCTGCAGACTGCCATCACTTCCTGCGAGTAAGGTCAAAATTCCGGCCGGGTCATAGATATATACATAGATACCTCATTAGTGCCCGCGTGGATCATGGCGTGGATCGCTCGAATGAGGAATCTACGTATACTAGACATGTGCCGGTAAACGGTAATACGATATACCGCAATAATGAACATGCACAATATTGTTATCGTGGGCACTTCAAAATACCGTGAATAATTATTTATTACGAATTATTCAGATTTTTAGAATGTATTTTAAGAATACTTTACCCGTCAACCGTTTAATATGAACAACGCGTCAAAGAGGAACGCGCACTGATGTAAACAGACCGTTCATGAGCCGAGCACATGGCGGAAGGCGTGAAGACGCACTGAAGTGCACATTCACTTTCAGACAGCAGAGGGCGCTGATGGAACAGCAGAAATACAGCCGTTTCCCCAGTAACCACAATCCGGTGCTCGTCATCACATAACCTAATACTTAAAGACTTAAAGTAATTTTCAAACTTTTTTTTTTTTTTAAGTTTTAAATTACATGCCCTAGATATTGTTTGAATATGTTCTGACTGTTGTTCAATCACACACTTTACAATATGGCTCCATTATTTAACATTAGTTCATTCATTAACAAACTGACAATGAAAAATACTTCTAAAGCATGTATTAATCTTAGTTAAATGTACATTTCAGCATTTAATAACACATTATTAAAATCAAAAGTTGTAACTATTATTTAATGGACCTGAGCTTACACTAACAGTTGCTTTTTTAACTAACATTATCAAAGAAGAATAACTTCTGTAAAAATGTAGCTATTCGCTCTTTGTTAATGTTAATGCATTAACTGGCGAGACATTATTGTAAAGTGTTACCTATTGTTCTTTATAATTCTTTAGCACTTCAATCTGTTTCAAATATTTGTTTACTTTATACATTTTTGTGTATTGCTTTATTGTATTTAAATGTTTGGTTCTTTTGTTATAATAAAGTTTTTAAACCTGTTATAGTATGACAACACTTTTTTTGCAACTTTTTTTAAATATCATGATAATACCGTATACCGTGATAAAAGCTTCAGCAATTAATCGCAACATGAAAATTTGATACCGGCACATGCCTAACGTATACATATCTATGACCCGGCCGGAATTTTGACCTCACACTAGTGTTAATTTCGTCAGACGAGACGAGACTAAATATGTTCGTTAACGACCTTTTTTTCCATGACGAAGACGAGACGATGACGAGACTGCACCAAAGTCCAAAAACACTGACTAAGACTAAATTAACATGCATTATTGTTGACGAAAAAGGACGAGACTAAAATGTTTTGCATAAAATAAAAACTAAGATAAAATCTCTCTTCATTTTCGTCTACAATTGTCTCTACTTTTTCATCATGAGATGAATATTCAGCTGTTCAAAATATTCCGAAAGAGTTCCCGCTGTAGCTTGAGTGCAGGTCTCTCTCAGACTCCTCCTGTCATCTCGCGGCCGCGCGCGTGTGGTCGCGGTTCCCGGAGCGCTCAATACTTCTAGCGCTGTGTCAGTGTATGTGAATGGCTTAAGCCGCGCAAGTTACACAACAGCTTCACTATACAGGTGTTTGCAGCAATGTTTGGTAAACCGTACAGCATAGTGTGCGTCAGCCACATTTACAGTATTGTTTTATTATGGAGAGTGGTGGAGATGCAACATTGTGAACATTAATATTAATGTTTTTCTTGTATTTAGCCCTCAGGTATTCCTTACTAAGTCACACTTATACTCATTGATGGTCAAATGTGACCATACACCTTAACTATTTTAAAAATAAATAGCCTATATTTTAATTCAATAATATTTATTGAATATTTTGAGGAGATCTTTTGGTACTAAATACTATTTGTGCAATACTTATGGTCCATTAATGATCACTTAAAATATTTTTCTTCTAATATTTTTCTTATTTATATTACAATTAGTGTATTAATTAAGGTTAAAATAGAGAATTCCACTGCAAAGAGGCAAATTAGAGCCATTTTGTGGCTGGAAAAATAAAAACTTTCACTTGTAATGCCATTACCCACTGGAGCCTGTATGGCTCTTTAATACATATACATGTAGTCTAGTTGCTCAAAGTATTGCAGATCATAACTGCTTACTTATTTGTGAAATTTTGAAAATGTTAATAATAGTGAATAGTAAAGAATGCAAGCAAATATAATATAACCCCAAAAAAGTGTAAAAAACGTATTTTCCCTTATATGTAGAGTAGGCTATATACATATGAATTCATACTGAATCAAGATCGAAATCAATATTTGTGCCCATCGTCTCATAAGCTAATGCTGATTTTAGGCATCTACGCTGTAAATCAACCAGTTAGCTATGGTGTTGTGGCACAAACATTATGCAGGTTATATGTACTTTATGTAACTTATTTTGCCACAAAATATATTGAGTTTTCCTTTGACTAAAGCTAGACTAAAATGACTAGACTTTTGGTCGACTAAAACTTGACTAAGATACCTTGAGTTGTCTTTTGACTAAAACTAGACTAAAATGACGAGACTTTTAGTCGACTAAAACTTGACTAACAAAAAAAGATATGTGAATGACTAAATATGACTAAAACGAACAAGGACATTTGGCACAAGACTAAGACTAAGACTAAATTAAAAATAGGTGACAAAATTAACACTACCTCACACACAGGAAGTGATGGCAGTCTGGAGAGCTAAAGCGTTCGTCTGATATGAGGTGATATATTTGCATAAATACCGTTGGGTTTCTCTCAGAAACCGATCGTTTCGTGTCTTAAGACATCAATGTGTCGTCACGAGCCGCGGGGTTTAATTTGAAGTTGTCTGTCGATGTTTTTTTTACTCTAACTGAATTAGACCCCATTGACAAGCATTATATGAGTGACACACAGCAACGGTTGGAGTTAAAAATCATCATTTGTGTTCTACTGAAGAAACGAAGACACCTACATCTTGGATGCCTTAGGGGTAAGCAGAAATTTTCATTTTTGGGTGAACTATCCCTTTAAAACAAGATATCACTACTGTCTTACTCATTTCTATAAAAGTAACGTGGACTGTTTACTGTTACAATAATATTAATAATGATTATAATAATAATAAAAACATTTTTTATTTTCTTCTAGATAGAGAATGCTGCATCACTGAGTGAACTCCAGGAGCTCACAGCAAAATACTCAAGCATGCTACAGACAGCTGGCTGCTATAGATTCATGAGGACTCTGGAGGAGAAGAAAAAAGTAGTAGATGATTACATTCAATGGTATTTCATCTATCGAAACCATGTTTCCATCCAGAGGTATACAATTAATCTTACTCTGTGGACATGTAATAAAACTTTTAAAACAATGTTAAATAGTTATTTTATATTTAACTTGAGTACTTTAATACTTTCAACACATTTTTATTATACTAATAAAGGCTAAATATTGTGGCTGAAGTAGTCACCTCAGTTCTTGCTGAAAAATGTAAAATCTGTATCCCCGGTTTCACAGACAAGGTTTAAACTAGTCCTAGACTAAAATGTTTGTTTGAGCTGTTTTAACTGAAATCAACTTGTACTGGCATATCTTGAAATCAGTCAGTGCCATTGTTTTGTCTCAATATGCACACCAGTAATATATTTGTGTAGGGTGTTTATAAAAACTGCTTAAATGTCCTTATTAAACCAAGGCCTAATCCTGGCTTAATCTAAGCCCTGTCTGTGAAACTGGGCCTATTTCTTTCAGTAGTTGTTCACATAACCCCACTGTAGTAGTCTTTTTTTGACATGGCACTTTTTGTAGGTTCAAAGAGGGATTAGCAATACTTGATTTTGTCAATGCCTTGGAACAGCATCCTTCACTCTTCTTCTCGATCATGTGCTACACTGAGACCAAGCTGACAGCTGATGCTGTAGAGAACATCTTCCACGTGCAGTTCAGTCAGCCTGGTAGCACCAACCGTCAGGAGGAGGCCAGAGTACTGAGCTACTGGCAAGATTATCTGCTCTACCTGGAAGGTATTATATATGGTTAGAATTATAAGGAATGTGCTGAATTATCACTACAGCAAATAGATCTAAAGTACCAAAATAATAAAATAGAAAACATGTCTAACATTTTTTCTTTTGCTCCCCCTAGAAAAATTGGCTAGTCCTTCCTTGGAGGACGTGCTTATGTTTGGGACTGGACTGAAAGAAGTTCCTCCTGCAGCAATACAGCCACAGCCAAAGCTAGTTTTTCAAAAGAGCTCACGCTTTCCCATGGCAAATGTATGTACAAATACAATCAAGATTCCAATCTTACCCAGTTATGAAGAGTTTCAAGAAGCCATGGATTATGGCATGCAAAACTCCCCTGGGTTTGGTCTTCCTTGAAGCTAAACATCTTTCTCTGATATACTGGAGTTTAGGTACGAGTTAAGTTTTATTGAAATGTTGCAAATGTGCCACTTTGTTCTTTCCTATTTTGAAATGCAGGCATGTTTGTATAATTTATTTTAAGTTGTTATATTTGAACGTTTCAAGCCACTCATTTAAAAAAAGGAACGCTCAGCTCAATTTTTTTTTTTTTTTTTTTTTTTTTTTTTTTACAGAAATGCATGGCATGTTCTTTGCACACAACTTGAGATTTTCTTATATACTGTTTCAATCATTGATGTACAGTAAAACACTGATTTATGCAGTGAAAAAAATAAAGTTGTTCTTTGGACTTTTAAAGTCCTGACATATTTTTGAGTGTTATGTAATTCTCAACAGCTGTTTTCCAGTTGACTGGTGGATAGAGCCCATTCATATATATATAGCGTCAGGAAAAAAGATTTTCATTAAATTTTCATTTTTATCTAGTGTTATTCACATATAATACATGTTGTTAACAACTGAAATCCTCTTGTCATGTGACAAAAAAGTGACTAAATAGTACTAAAATGACTAAATTGAATTACATTTTTTAAATTATCTTAAAAGGCTTGTACCTTTGCTTTCTGAAAAAGGACCACCAACTTTCGATTCGTTGATTTGCCGTTGATGTGCCATACATGTGACTGTGGGCTCCAGCAAAGTCATCTGTATGCTGTGCTCTTAATGCACAATGAATGGCTGCCATAGTGCCATTTTCTGTCCCACAGTCTGTGCGAAGGCGTGCTGGAAGCCCGAAGTCAGATACACACTGGAGGTAATAGTAAGCAATTACCACTGGGTCGTTATTAGAGCTGCCACTTCTGAGCCACATCACTTTTCCTTGAAAACCCATCAATGCAGCCACTGATGGCAACACCAAATGGTTTCAGCTTATCATACCCATCGACATGCCACACTTGGTTTGGTCCTGCTGTAAAGTACCCTCTTCGGACAAATCTGTGTCTATGGCGAAGTTGAACTCCAGATGGATCCAGTCTCCGAATTGCATGCATTACATCGTCCCTTTTAACTGTCAGGTAATACTTCTGTCGCAATGTCTGCCACAGAGCTCTGTAGCCTAAAAGCTGACCAGAGCCAGTCAGTTCATGTGTCAATGGGAGTATAGTCTGTTCTCCTTGTTAGGCCTGCATTCCTTAGCCTTCTCTTTAAGGTGCTCAGACTCAGGAAAATGTTATGCTTTGTTTTAAGAAAATCAAGTACCACATCATATGTGTGGCCCTCTGAGAAATATTGCTGGATTAGGCCTGCCTCTGTGAGTTCATCTGACACAGTTCCTGGGCCTGAAGGGAAAAGAGAACAGTGTCATTAGTAATGCAGAAATCCACAAATCTTAAACATAAAAATATATTAGCAGCAGTAACAAAGAAATAAAGAGGCCAACTGTTTGATACAGTTTGAAAAGTGTATGCATTTAATCTGCTCAATTTGTGGACAAATCCAGGTAGTAAAAGGCACAAACAACTGGCATTGGACTGGCACTTAAGCTTACCACTTTTTACAGTTAGGTCATATCGGGACGTTTATGCTGATGTTGGGGGAACGTGCAATGTATTTGTTTTTAGTTCTGTATGTCACACTAGTTATGTATGTCATACTATAACCTGGTTGAACTTCTTAATAAATTAATATGTGATTGTGTGTGTACGCAATTATGAAATGTGAAGAGGAAATGCTCCCTTTAACCTTCACATTGCAGCAAGACATAACAACAACGTACATCAAGGATTTTTTTATTTATTTTGGGTATGTGCAAGTACCTATGAATTTTAAAGTGTTAGGGTCAGAATGACTCTAAACATAATTGTTGCACAAAAAATTTGTTCAGACTTTTCATAACACATTGTGTCCATAACTTGCATGCAAGTTCATGACCCAAAATTATGTTAAATAATTTCAAGGAGTTAAAAAAGACATTAACCATTATTTCAGAAAGTGAACTCAAAAGTGGAAATGGGTCATATTGACCCACGGCATTATAGGAGGGTTAAAGAGCTAAAATAATCGTAACCAACTGTGTGGGTTTATCGTGGTGTATTTTTGTGTATTTTTTTGGACAGCTTACCATTCTGTAGAAAAGCTGCCAAAAATTGAATGTTGCTACCGCACGAACCACAAAAGCATCCAATAGGTCCATCCAATTCGAGTACACAATATGGACAATACATAACCTAAGAAAGGAACTAAGTGACTGCTTAGTGCTTAAAGATATTGACATGTAACTAAGCAAATGCCTGTGATATAGACCTTCTCACAGCAGAGGAAAAATGCAGATGTAAGAGAAGCCCTTAGTTACCCAAACATGTATTGAGTTTATACATGTATTGAAGTTACTCACTGCAAAGGAAATATAGCTCAAGAATCATTAGAAAAAGTCAATGGGACTGAGAAATAGGCTATTTTTATGTAGCAATGCCTACTGTAGTATCCTCCAGTCAGGGTTTAATTACTTAAATCGCCATTAAGGTTATTTATATTGTTAACCAATAAAACACATATGACAAAAAGTAATTTTATTAATCATGTTGGAAAAACCTACTGGTATTTTTACTTGCGTGTTCCCATTAAAATAATGTTTCACATTTAATTGTGTACCGTGTCCGATTATTTAGGCTAATAATATAAAAAAGACCAGGCAATCATACGTTCAGGATGTTTAAATAAACCAAAAAAAACTCACCTTTCAGGTCAGTGACAACATTGGCGACTGGCGAGTAAACAGGTAAGCAAGTCCCAGTAGGGGTTCGTCACTCAAAGGGGTCCCCTTGAAACATTTCCGTTGTGGTCGGTGTTATTTGCAGCGCGTTTTTGTATTTGCATGTGTTGTGGACTTTGCAGCGCGTTTTTGAATTTGCATGTGTTGTGAACTTTGCAGCGCGTTTTTGAATTTGCATGTGTTGTGGACTTTGCAGCGCGTTTTTGAATTTGCATGTGTTGTGAACTTTTGCAGCGCATGTGTTGTCAAACTGATGAAGATGTTTTCTTTATTTACTGGTGCTTTCTTCATTTGCAGCGTGTTGAGCTGTCTCGGCCACCATACAGTTCACCCAAAAATGAAAATTCTGTCATCATTTACTCACCCTCAAGTTGTTCCAAACATGTATACATTTCTTTGTTATGTTGAACACATTGGAAGATTACTATGGAAGCCAATGGTGCCCCCAAAGCAGCCTGAGTACAAACTTTCTTCTTAATATCTTCTTTTGTGCAAAACAAAGAAACTCATACAGGTTTGGACATCATGAGGGCGAGTAAATGATGACAGAATTTTCATTTTGGGTGAACTATCCCTTTAAAGTGCACCAAATAAACTCTAAAGAGTTCTTTAGAAATAAACGAATGGGTGTTCCTTATTTTGCCACACTGAAGGTGGCAACCCTATTATAGACACACTTACAAAAATGTTTATTGTCAGCATACAAAAGTTATTACCAGACCATGAACACAAGGACAACTTAAGCCGAAGCTGTCAAACATGGTTATGTGTCCTTATCATCTCTACGAGGCACATTCAGTTCTGTCCCCTTTTGAAAAATACGGTTTGATAGAACTGCGTGTGCTTGGTTTGTTTCCACAGTTATCTGTGTGCTTCCTCAGCGATGAAGTTTGCGGCTATCCAATATACAATCTTTTCTTCAACTCCTCAGGATCCATCTCGACGGCTGCAGTGCAGGCAGATCGCGCGTGGTCGCAAATAAACTGATATGGATTTGAAATTGTTTTATCAACTTGAAATACAGGCAATGCATATTTTTTTCAATGTGTTCCTAAAAATATGCATATATTTTTATTTATATTCGTTTGCATGTGACTGTTTTAAACCCGTGTTTAGATCCGTTTTTACACCCCATATTTCTCCCTTGTCCGACCCGACCTGCACCGCACCAGTATCCGACACAGATGGGATGTTTTTCACCCATTTCAGCAATATTCGCGGGTCACCCCATGCAGGACTCTGATGTGGGATATGTGTTTATGATATTGTAAGCCAGTCTAATATTAATGGCTGCGGTGTTTAGTCCTTGTTAGCGCTCCAGTCTCTGGAGACCCGGGTTCTAGCCCCGCTCTGAGCGGTTATTATATCTTTTGTTTCCCTCTCTGTGTGTTTATGATATTGTAAGCCAGTCTAATATTAACGGCTGTGGTGTTTAGTCCTTGTTAGCGCACCAGTCGCTGGAGACCCGGGTTCTAGCCCCGCTCTGAGCGGTTATTATATCTTCTGTTTTCCTCTGTGTGTGTTTATGATATTGTAAGCCAGTCTAATATTAATGGCTGTGGTGTTTAGTTCTTGTTAGCGCACCAGTCTCTGGAGACCCGGGTTCTAGGCCCGCTCTGAGCGGTTATTATATCTTCTGTTTTCCTCTGTATGTGTTTTTAATATTGTAAGCCAGTCTAATATTAACGGTTGCGGTGTTTAGTTCTTGTTAGCGCTCCAGTCTCTGGAGACCCGGGTTCGAGGCCCACTCAGAGCAGTTATTATATCTTCTGTTTTCCTCTGTGTGTGTTTATAATATTGTAAGCCAGTCTAATATTAACGGCTGTGGTGTTTAGTTCTTGTTAGCGCACCAGTCTCTGGAGACCAGGGTTCTAGGCCCGCTCTGAACGGTTATTATATCTTCTGTTTTCCTCTGTATGTGTTTATAATATTGTAAGCCAGTCTAATATTAACGGCTGTGGTGTTTAGTCCTTGTTAGCGCACCAGTCTCTGGAGACCCGGGTTCTAGCCCCGCTCTGAGAGGTTATTATATCTTCTGTTTTCCTCTGTGTGTGTTTATGATATTGTAAGCCAGTCTAATATTAACGGCTGTGGTGTTTAGTTCTTGTTAGCGCTCCAGTCTCTGGAGACCAGGGTTCTAGGCCCGCTCTGAACGGTTATTATATCTTCTGTTTTCCTCTGTATGTGTTTATAATATTGTAAGCCAGTCTAATATTAACGGCTGTGGTGTTTAGTCCTTGTTAGCGCACCAGTCTCTGGAGACCCGGGTTCTAGCCCCGCTCTGAGAGGTTATTATATCTTCTGTTTTCCTCTGTGTGTGTTTATGATATTGTAAGCCAGTCTAATATTAACGGCTGTGGTGTTTAGTTCTTGTTAGCGCACCAGTCTCTGGAGACCCGGGTTCTAGGCCCGCTCTGAGCGGTTATTAAATCTTCTGTTTTCCTCTGTGTGTGTTTATAATATTGTAAGCCAGTCTAATATTAACGGCTGTGGTGTTTAGTTCTTGTTAGCGCTCCAGTCTCTGGAGACCCAGGTTCTAGGCCTGCTCTGAGCGGTTATTATATCTTCTGTTTTCCTCCGTATGTGTTTATAATATTGTAAGCCAGTCTAATGTTAACGGCTGTGGTTTTTAGTCCTTATTAGCGCACCAGTCTCTGGAGACCAGGGTTCTAGGCCTGCTCTGAGCGGTTATTATATCTATAATATTGTAAACCAGTCATGAGTGTTATAATTGTTGCATCATTATTTGATATAATGTAGTTTGGAAATTAATTTGTTGGAGTTAATGATATTCATTATGTCTTCTATTAACTGAGAGGGATGAAGTCGGTTATTGATTATGTTGATCTTGGATTAACTATAGATTTTATTTGTTGATATTGGACAAACTGTTCTCCCCCTAAATCCTCTTGATATCGATAGCTGATGCATTTGATAGGCTATCTCTCTATTATAACCTACACCATGGTCTATTGTCGCACTAGGCATGGGGGTTTTATTGCGCATATTTCACTGGTACAGTGTGAGCAGACAAGTCGCGCTCGACGATCGCACCGCACAGTGTGAGCACATAAATTGTGAGATTTGGCTTTCTGTAATGAAGCCATAGCTGGAGTCGGATCAGAATCCATGTTGCAGAGGTAATTTATTGAGAAGGAACAATCAAATGATCAAACAGTGCAAGACGACAGGCAAAAGGCGTAGTCAAAGTCCAGGCAAGGTTCAGCAACAATACTGGGCAGGCAGACAACAAACGAATTCCAAACGATAGGCAGAGAGAAGATCCGGTAAACAGGCAAGAGGGTCAGAACATAAAGACAATAGCAATAGTAAACGCTTGGTAAGGCAGAAAACTGGCAATACTTCGCAATGTGTTCATAGAGGCACATGGCTTATAAAGCTACAAACAGGAAGTGAGACTACAAACAGGAAGTGTCACTAAAACTCAGGTGATGGCTCCCACTGGTGGAGGGATGAACTGTTCCTGGGCTGAAGTGTTACAGATTTCCCCCCTCTAGGAACACCTCCCGGTGTTCTTTTCCTGGGCCGTCCCCTAGGTCTGGGTGCCGTTCGGTCTGGGTGATTACGATGGAAGTCACTGACGAGTGAGGGATCCAGAATGTCTGAGGCTGTTACCCAGGATTTCTCCTCGGGGCCATATCCCTCCCAGTCCACAAGGTAATGTAACCGATTAGCCCTCCTTCTAGAATCTAGGATCTCCCGGACGAGATAGGCAGGGGATCCCTCGATCTCCAATGGTGGGGGTGGTGTAGATTCAGTAGTCATAGTTTCAGAAGGTGCAGGTTTCAGGAGGGAGACATGGAAGGAAGGGGAGATGCGATAATCAGCAGGAAGCTCTAGTCTATAGGTAACGGGGTTGATTTGTCTTAGTCCAAGGTACGTGGGTCCCTTTAAGATACTGAGCTTCCTGCTACGTAGCCGCAGACGTAGATCCCTCGTAGAAAGCCATACCATCTGGCCAGGCTGGTAATCGGGGTGGGGACACCTCCTACGGTCGGCCGTAATTTTCTGTCTCCTGATAGCTCGTTGAAGCCGGACATGTGCGCTGTCCCACACCCTCTCACTCCTCCTAATCCAGTCATCCACCGCCGGCACCTCTGACGGTTCTCCCGACCAAGGGAACAGTGGCGGCTGATAACCCAGAACACACTGAAACGGGGTTAGTCCTGTGGATGAATGTGTGAGGGAGTTTTGGGCATACTCAACCCATGGCAGGAAAGTGCTCCACTGATGCTGTTCACGACTACAGTAGGTGCGCAAGTAGCGTCCAATTTCCTGGTTCACTCTTTCCACTTGACCATTGGCCTGAGGGTGATAGCCAGAGGTTAAACTGACATTGATATTTCAAGATTCAAGATTCAAGAGTTTTATTTGTCACATACACAGTTATATACACAATATACAACTGGCAGTGAAATGTAAACAGGTCCGCTCCATGGACAGTGCAAATAACAGTTACAAGAAATTAAAATAGAAATAGAATAAAATTAGAATAAAAAGTATTAACATAAGTAGAATTATAAATAAATCAAGTAAAAGATAAAAATAGGAAATAAGATAAAAATAAGATAAAAATAATCTTGAATAATCAGTTGATATTTAACTGACGACAAAAGGCCTTCCATAACCGTGAGGTGAACTGTGGTCCCCGGTCAGTGACAATGTCATCAGGGAGTCCATACACCCTGAAAACCTGGTTGAACAGAGCCTCTGCCGTTTCCATGGCTGTGGGTAGACCTTTCCTGGGGATCAAACGACATGACTTAGAAAAACGATCAACTGTGACACAGATGGTAGTGAAACCATTGGAATTGGGGAGATCAGTGATGAAGTCTACTGCCAAGTTGGACCATGGTCGTTGAGGGATGGGCAGAGGTTCCAACAGCCCTGCAGGGAGTTGCCGCGGAGTTCTAACTTGTGCACAGACATGGCAGGCATTGACATATTCAGTCACATCATGGTGAAGAGTGGGCCACCAGAAAGAGTTACGTACCAGCGTTGTAGTCTGGGCATCTGCTTTGCTATTCTTGCTGCCTGGACAATAAGTAACTGTGAAATTGAATCTGGTAAAGAAAAGCGCCCACCTGGCCTGTCGTGGATTCATTCTCTTGGCATTCTTGATATATTCCAAGTTCTTGTGGTCTGTGATGACTTGAAATGGGTACCTGGATCCCTCCAACCAGTGTCTCCACACCTCTAGAGCAGACTTGATGGACAGCAATTCCTTGTTTCCCACATCATAATTCATTTCTGCAGGGGTGAGCTTTCTAGAGAAAAAGGCACATGGGTGGAGTTTACCTGGAGAACCATGACGGTGGGAAAGTACAGCTCCGATGCCGCTGTCAGAAGCATCCACTTCTACTATGAAGGGGAGGCCTGGATCTGGAAGTTTTAAGATGGGAGCAGTGGTGAAGCAGGACTTGAGTCTGTTAAAAGCATTCTGTGCATTCTCTGGCCATGTCAACTTCTTAGGTCTTCCTCTGAGTAATGTATTGAGAGGGGCTGCAACAGTGCTGTAGTTCCTTATAAATAGTCTATAAAAGTTTGCAAACCCAAGAAATCTTTGTAGCTCCTTGATGGTTGTGGGAGCTGGCCACTCAGTGACTGCCTTGATCTTGGACTCATCCATCTCTACTCCCTTGGGGCTGATGTTATAGCCTAAGAAGGTTATTGTGGTGGTATGAAACTCACATTTTTCCGCCTTCACATATAGTTGATGGTGGAGGAGACGTTTGAGCACTGTCTTGACTTGTTGAATGTGTTCATCCCTGGTCTTCGAGTAAATAAGGATATCATCAATGTAGACGATCACACAGCTGTTGAGAAGGTCTCTGAAAATTTCATTGACAAGTGACTGAAAAACTGAAGGTGAGTTGGCCAGGCCATAGGGCATGACCAAGTACTCATAGTGCCCCCTAGTGGTGATAAATGCAGTCTTCCACTCATCCCCTTCCTTGATACGGACCAGGTTGTAGGCACTTCTGAGATCTAACTTAGTAAAAATCTTGGCTTCTCGTAGTTGTTCTAAGGCAGATGGGACTAATGGCAGGGGATACCGGTACTTAACTGTGACTGCATTCAGACCCCTGTAGTCTATACATGGCCGGAGTCCACCATCTTTCTTTTCAACAAAGAAAAATCCAGCTGCAGCAGGTGATGTAGAGGGGCAGATGAAACCCGATGCTAGTGCCTCCTCGATGTAATCCTCCATAGCCTGTGTCTCAGGAAGAGATAGAGGGTAAGCCTTGCTTCTGGGGGGGGGGATGAATTTGGTAGCAGGTCTATGGCACAGTCCCACGGTCGGTGGGTGGTAACAGCCTTTTCTTTACTAAATACCTCCATGAGTTCAGAATACTCCCTGGGGATGTGAGTATGAATGTTAGTCTGGGGACTCTCCACACTTGTGGTCAGGCATGGTACTACGGACCTGGTGGATAGACAATGCTCTTGACAGAATGGTGACCACCGTAGCAATTCCCCTTCTTTCCACGAGATCAGTGGGTCATGGAGTACCAACCATGGGTAACCTAGTATGATGGGGTGACGAGGAGACATGATGACATAGAGGGTTATGGTTTCAACATGGAAAAGTCCTACTTGGATCTGGATAGGGATTGTTTTATGGGTAATCTGCCCGGTGCCTATGGGTGCATTATCTACTGCTGTGATACGGATGGGTGGATTGCATGGTATTGTAGGGATATTAAATCTGGTAACTGTCTGATGATGAATGAGGTTCAATGCCGCCCCTGAATCCACTAACCCTGGAACACATGATTGGTTATCTTTCGTAAAAATTGTCACTGGAAGAGCAAAATTTTTACTGGAAACTGAATCAAAAGTGATGCTCACCCCTTGAGAGGATCCCGCCGGGACTCTGGTCCTACTTGGGCATGCGTTACAAAGATGTCCGGGTTGGCCACAATAGAAACATAACCCCTAATCTCGTCTGCGTTGGCGTTCCTCCTCAGGCACCCTTGCACGTCCGATTTGCATGGGTTCTACCGGTTCAGCTAATGAAGTAACAGGAGATGAGGCAGTAGTAGAGAAATGCCTGAACGCACTGGGCCGAGGCCGATTGCGAATGAGATTGTCTATTTTTATGCTCAGTGTAATGTACTCAGACAAGGTTAACGAGTCATACTTGCATGCCAGCTCAGCTTGTAGTGTGGAATTCAAACCTTCACGGAAAACTGACTTGAGAGCAACATCATTCCACCCGCTTTGTGCAGTTAAGGTGCGAAATTGTACTGCATAATCAGCTGCACATAATTTCCCCTGGCGTAAATGTTTCAACTGCACAAAAATGTCTCTACCCCCTGCAGGGTATTCAAAAACTTCCCTAATCTGTTGGGAGAAATACGTGAAGGACTTGCGAAGTTGTTCATCATTATCCCAAACTGCTGTGGCCCACTCCAACGCCTTGCCAGTCAGTAAACTCATCATGAAGGCACATTTAGCTGTTTCTTGGTTAAAGGAGTCGGATTGGTGAGTGAAATATATGGAACACTGCCTCAGAAACCCTTTTGTCTGCAGATCCATCAAACTTTTCTGGCAGTGCCAGTCTTACCGTGTCAGGGCGTGGGGAAGGCATGGACTGGATATAACGTGTCAGATGTTCATTAGTGGCTTGAAGATTCACAAGTTGTTCTTGAAACTCATGCAGTACATCACCTTGATAAGCAATCCTGGCTCTGAGCTGGGTAACCTCTGCTGGATTCAGGTCGGGCGAAGTATTCCGTAATGAAGCCATAGCTGGAGTCGGATCAGAATCCATGTTGCAGAGGTAATTTATTGGGAAGGAACAATCAAATGATCAAACAGTGCAAGACGACAGGCAAAAGGCGTAGTCAAAGTCCAGGCAAGGTTCAGCAACAATACTGGGCAGGCAGACAGCAAACGAATTCCAAACGATAGGCAGAGAGAAGATCCGGTAAACAGGCAAGAGGGTCAGAACATAAAGACAATAGCAATAGTAAACGCTTGGTAAGGCAGAAAACTGGCAATACTTTGCAATGTGTTCATAGAGGCACATGGCTTATAAAGCTACAAACAGGAAGTGAGACTACAAACAGGAAGTGTCACTAAAACTCAGGTAATGGCTCCCTATGGTGGAGGGATGAACTGTTCCTGGGCTGAAGTGTTACACTTTCCATCGCATGCGATCTACTCGTACAGTGTGAGTAGTTAACCTTGCTGAAATCGCACAGTGTATGCCCAGCTTTAGTGGTGAATTATTAACTGTGTTTACTTTCCACCTGTCAGAGTTGATGCAAATGTAATATTCTTGAAATAAGTGAGGTCTGAAACTAAAGTATTTTTGCACTGATTTTTTTCCAGTTCCATCTATAAATTATTGTGAGCGTTTTTGTGAATCCATTTATTTAAACACTGTAGCTGAACAAGAATAACCATTATTAAATTGTAAGTAAAAGAAATAGAGCAAACAATTCAGTCAAACAAAGTCAGCGCTAGTCGGCTACAACGGTTAAATAGCCTAAAAAAATTAAGTTATGAAACTTTACTTTGTATCCAAACTTCAGTAACCAAACCAGAAAATGCTGTTATTTGTGACGTTTTAGACGAAAATACGGCGCAATTTACGGCGTTCTGTAGTAAAAACAATGGCGTTTTCCCCATAGAAACGGCGTTAATATCTGCATAATACGGCGTAAAAAGTGGCGTTTTCTATAATATTCAAACCACCCTCTCCTTTTACTACACAGCCCAGCCCCATTAAAATGTGGTAAGACCTGTGTAGTAGAATGTCGATCCACCTCAAGAGTCCTGTCTTTTAACGCTATTGCGACTGATATTTGGACTTTCATCATGTTTTGTATTTTTTCAGTGGGCATATGTGTATGCGCCTTTCCCTTAATCATATATGCAAAAATAAAACTATTTTATAATCTTTTGTGAACATTATTGTTTGTGAAAACCATAGAGCTATCATTTGCATGGAGGTTTGTTCACGAGGGTCGGGGTCGGGTTTATTGTTGATTAAAAAAAGATTTCCCACACAAACGAGTTTTTTTTTGCCAATTTGTTGCAAACCTTCAATCACAAGAATAATCAATACTGTCAAACATCCAGGTATAGAGACAATTCTTAGACCTATAGTTCTGTAATAACTACTGGCGCTATATCTTTATCAATAGCCAATATCCTCTTTTTTTATTGGCTTATGCACTTTAATAATAAAGGACATTTTTTTATAATTTAGCCAAGCAACGTGTTGTAGTCATTAGGCCTAAAGAAAACATATTTAGTTTAATATTTAAGCTTAAATATGACTATTATAAAGGTATTTTTTAAATGTAATCTATGTTAATTATGGACAGTGAACTGCACGAGTAAGATATCATAAGATGCACAATATCGGGAGACATGGAGTGGGTCACACAAATGTTTTCGACCATTTTGTTTAGTGGAAATATTTCTTTAAAGTGAATTTCGTTTTGAAAAAATGATATCTTAATATTGATAAATTTTTTCATCAACCAATTGCCTGGATTTCATAAATGAGAAGAAAGCAGACAATATGAAGGCGCCGGTGGGATGACTTGCATTGCACATGAACTGGAGCGTAAATGAACAGAAAATACTTGCCTCACAAACATGAGAAATGTATAGAAAGCTTGAAATGAGGCTCGCACAAGGCTAAAGCGGAGATGAGAGTCAGCCGACCCTGATTCAGAAAACGTCTCGGTTACGTATGTAACACTGCATGAAAAGTGGGATTTTCGACCCCGTAAACGCCTGTATACTCCCGGAAATCTCCCTAATTTTCGCCAGTTTTCGACAATTTAGAGGCAGCGAACGTCGCATTCGTCTGTGCCACAAATTGTCGTAAACGAACCATGACGTAGGTGGAGAGCCCCCCGCTGAGAGAGCCCGCGGAGGTGCGACGCCTCTAATTAGCATAAAAATTTACTCACTCACTATTGGCTGAAGCCACTACATTTAAAAAAGAAAAATCCCTCGTGATTGGTTGGCAGATCACTGCAAACCAATCATTATTGGTCACCCTGGCTCATTATAAATGTAAACCCCAATAATAATAATAAATATATAATTTATGTTGTAATAATTTATGTTTTATAGTAATGTTATTGTGCTATGAACTACACTATTCATACCATCAAGGAATATATGGGAAAATTTGCCCGGACCGTGCTGTTTATTCAAAGAAAGAGCTTTATTGTTAAACACACAACTATGTACAGTGCAGCAGTAATGTCTCTTATGTTGTCCTCCAAAAACGTCAAAAAGAAGCGCCCAAAACATTCGGGAAACATAGGCGTATATGGCGGTGGCCGCACAATCCATCCAGACACCCCGTCAACAATGCCTCATCCTCATCAGATATGAGTTCAATGGTCGCGCACTTCCAGTCCATCTCATCCTCACCCAGCACACTTTGTCTCGCTTCCAGCAACTGTAATATAATCCATAAAGACAATAAGTAACCTGAAAAATACTCACATTGACAAAAAACGGATCTAATATAATAAATCTTACCCTTTTTCTTCTTGATCGACTCCGAGCTAAACTTCGCAGTTTCCGCCTGCGATGTAAGTTCAGGTTGTTTGTATCTGAAGCTTCGGCGTGTCGATTCATAATACGTCTTACAGGCAGCTGGAAAACAATTACATGAGACTGGTATTAATAAAAACAGTCACGGTAAAATTAAACAAGGAATGAGAAAAACATTAGACGTTTTACTTACACACAATGGCGTCGTGATCAGCGGTTAAATCTGGACTCGTGGAAATCTCTCCAAGCAGATAAGAGCTCACGGCTTCGTTCTGAGGCGAGGATAGTCTGTGTAAACAAAATGTGCAGTTTTAAGCTCGGATCTATTAACGCATCCATTTCCTTATTCAGCTGAATAAAAGCATATTCTTTAAATCGTAACGTTACATTACCCATGCTGTGGTTCATAGCGCCTGCAGTTTGCCTCAGATTTGTGAAGACGAAGACAGCCTCCTGAAAATGAGTCCAAAAAGTTGGCCATGCAGAGTTGAAGACGCCGTCCTTTCATTGTTGATCACGAAAAAGGAAAGCAGCAAAAAACAGGAAATGTAAAAAAAAAAAAGTTTAAAGCTTGTCTTCTACGCGTCATGGCCTCGACCTCGCACGTGATTGGACTAGGGCTCTACTATGGAACGCGCCCGGGGCCAAATCTCTTTATACAAAACGCGTGACTTGTGATCGTGTTAACACGCACTGTTTGTCCGCGTCAAGCAGCAATTTTTTACGTGTTTCTTTTGTATGTGTAGACACGCACATTCTGGTCGTGTAACAGGCATACACACACAGTCGACGCACAGTTTTAACATGTTAAGAAGACACATTTGAACGTGTTTCTTAACGCGCACATTCTGTACATGTCGAAGTGTAATATTTTTTTTTTAAAGCAGACTTACCTTTAGATGTAGCCTAGGCTACATACATATTAATATAAGATATTAATTAATTGCTTAACTGACTACTGTGCTAGAGTAAAGTAGCCTAATGTTACAATGTATATTAAGTAAATGCTTAATATTATACAATTATTATAATTTATCTATATGGGTTATTGTTTGTTTTTTAAAGTTAGGCTATATATAATTTCTAAAAGTATATATAGGCTAATTTACACAGCACATATTTATAACTGAAAACACACACACACACAACTTTATTCACTTTCACATAATAATGTTTTTGTAATTTGGTGTTTAGTTTGTTGTATAGTTTGTTTATACTGTTCTGTCTCTGTTTTGTTTCCAGGAACATCTGATGAGTGCTATAATAAAATGACTTCATTATATTTAAAATATGTTTTGATATACATTTTATTTATATTATTAATATTTTATTTACCCATAAACGTGTCTTTAGGAAGCCATAAGTTATAGAGACAAGAATAACTTTTGCCATTTAAATGCCACATTAATTTACTGAGGACCCATACAGCCAATGATCATGTGTGAAAACACTTATACATAAATTGATCACTTAGAAATCAAAACTAAGGTTTGAGAAAGAAAGAATATGCATACAACAAAATATATTGTTTCATAGCAGCTTCAGTAACAAGTTCAAAACAAATTCTGCAGTAAACCGGCTCTAACAAGCCAATATAGTGTCAATATTCAGCTCAAGTGACTTCAGTGTTGATTCAGTTCAGTTGATTTCAGTTCAACTGTAAATTCCTCAGTTGTGCATATTTGTGTGTAGTTAGATATATGCAAAAACAACATTTTTGGAAGAGTTAAAATAGTTTTGCACAAAGTGTTGCTTTTGCAAGCGATGTCTGATGTTTTGCATGTTGTGTGTTTTGTGTGTAGAGTTACAAGAAATGGAGCCATATTTTCAGAAATTGTGTGTAAGCAATTAGATAAAACTGTAAATGAATCCAGTTTATTTTAGTTCAGGACTCATAGTCCAGGTGTTAGTAATCTGTGCTTAATCTTTTTTCCAGGCAACAATTTTTTAACTCGCGATTTACTAGATTAGGCCTACTCTTGGCATAATTTAAACCCTGTCCAGGAAACCACCTCTTAAAAATCTGCATTGATAATTCATAAAATTTGGTGTGAGCTCAATTTAAATGACAATTACAGAAAAACACAATCTGACTTAACTATTAACACACAAAATTGAGCGTCAGCGTCAGTTCTGGCAGGCCAAGTAGTCAAGACGCTGCTAACGCTATTGGTAACAACACTGTCTCATCAGCTGATTTGCATCAGCTGTTTCAACTCCCCTCGTTACTAATGGCTACGCTAAAATCAGGGCGCCTATTTAAAGCAGATCAAGTTCGCTCTTACTACTAGCTGCTCGCTGCTTTGCAACCCGCCACCTCCCCACCTCCTCCTGTCGTGTATAACGTGGCATTTGTTTATGTCATCGTTGCTGCTCTGTTCATAGGGGGAATAGTTAAGCTCTCCCAGTCCTAAACTGGTAAGCGTTCCCTGATGCTGCTGCTGTCCTCTGACTCTCTGCTATTTCATGGTGCTCATGAAAGGTCAGAGGGCTCCCTGAACAGAGCCATACCGCCAAAAACAAATTTAATTCAGAATTCATCAACTGATTGCAATTCAATAAAAATTTCTAAATCATTTTTATTGTCATGTGTGTTCTTGACTTAATGGACCTGACAGAACTTGTACTTTTCACATTTATGATTAATAGCCATTTAAAAAATCATTCACAGTGCAGGGTGGAAAAATTAATTTTGATATGTAAACTGTATGCTTTACTTGATTTATTTGTGTGCTTTGGTTCATTGTCTTGTTGCATCACATAACCTCTCTAAAGGTTGAAGACATGAACTGCTGTCCTGTATTTTTTTTTTTTTACATAACATTGGTTATTGCTAATGACATACAGAGTAATTAATCTACACTGTTAGCCCGGACAAGTTGAATCTACTTAAAAAATTGGAGCAAACTGGTTGCCCTAAAGATTTAGTAATGTGAACTAAAACGAATACATTTAACTTAAATTTAAGTTAACATTTTAACTTAAACTTTAAACTTGTTTTAGTTAAAAAAATTCAGAACCTAGATAAAACTCCCCCTGCTGCTACTCTGATTTGCATTTGTGTAGCTCACAGCATGTTCATTTACATGATAAAGCCTCCCCTAGAATTAAGGGGAGGGGGGGTCATGGGGGGACAACTGCCAAGCAAGGCCCACGTCAATTTACGACAATTTACGGCAGTTTTCGGTGTTGCCTGCAAATTGCCGTGCACAGTCGTAAACCTGAAGTTCCACGGCAATCTGCAGTGCCACATACTGACGAAAATCCCACTTTTCATGCAGTGTAACCCTCATTCCCTGAAGGAGGGAACGGAGACGTCCGTCGGAACTGACCGACGAATTGGTTGAGAAATTTGTGAGAAACTTTGCGGCGAAACTAAACAGAACCCGAGACTTAACGGAAAGAAAATAAACTTAACTCAACTCAACTCAACTCTGGTCAAACTGCTAGGACTCAACCCCAACTGAACAACTGCGAACTGGCCGCGAACTGGCTCTAACAGGCACACTTCGTCCGTGTTCTGAGGTTAAAACTCAAATATTTGCCCATCCCCTGGATGGGTTCTGGCCAATTAGGGTTCAGGGGTGACTGTGTCTCCACCCCTCCCCTAAAATTGGGTTATCTATGGTAATTTAGTTTCCTGCTCTTAAGCAGAGAGTAAATTTAGACCTAATTTCTTACTATAAGGACATGATCCATTCTACAAAGATTTCATTCAGCTCATCTGTTGGATTATACCCATACGAATAAAAAGATATCAAACACGGTGCCTTTTCATCCACTCATTCAATAGTTACATAATTGCATGAATTGGGAGTGATATACATGCATAATAGTCACGTGTATCAGTTGTAAACACATTAACAAGCTATGTCGAAGGCTATTTGAATGCAGGTCCAATAATCAATGGTTTAATGCACTCATAGGCGTAATTTACGGGTGGGACCGGTGGGACATGTCCCCACCACTTTTTGCCAGGCTCGATATTGTCCCCACCACTTTTTAAAAGTAATTGAAAAATAGATTGCGGAAGGTGTGTATTAAAGCAAAAGCACGATCTACAAATCGTTTCTATCGAATCTACAAATTTTTCCGCCGGTCAGAAGCTTTTTTTTCCATTACAGATTTGCACAAAACTTTTGCCATATTTCCTATTCCTAATAGTCGATTAAAAAATATTGTGAAATGACAGCGTTTCCATTAACTGATGTTATGCGACTAAAACATTTTTTTTCCTCACGTGATAAGTCATTCCAAATATTATGCCACGTATGTTGTTAGGTTTATGAATATCCCAGCCACCGCACGCCATTATTATTAATGGAAGGAGAAGCGTGTGTTATTCAAGCACTGATGGCAAGGAAAGCACCTTATACTTGAGCGGCATGAGGTGTTTCTGGGTGTTTCTCTCTCTTATCTGCTTCAAGGTCTTGATAAATTGTGTCATTTTATATTCTATTGTTTTTTATGAGTTTAATAAAGAACTCGTCTTCTGTCCAAACATTCCGCGCCATCTGTAAAGAATGATCAACCTTTTACATACGCCAGGTTATTGTGACGCATTGCTGCCAGCCTGCCACATACAGAGACGAGGGAATTGCATGGTGGTAACTCAAAGTTTTACCACTTCATAACGGGTAACAGGTGGTGGTGCGCAAAATGGTTTTGCGTGTATGGTGTACCAAAGCGTATACATTCTGATCAAGGCCGTAGCTTTGAGAGCGACTTGTTTAAACATCTTTGTGACATTTATGGAATTCAGAAGAGTCGCACTACCCCATATCACCCCGAGGGGAATGGGCAGTGCGAGCGATTCAATCGAATGCTGCACGACTTGTTGAGGACTTTGGCCCCAGATAAAAAAGGGAAGTGGCCACACTTCCTCCCGCAACTTTTGTTTGCGTATAATACCACTGTCCATCAGTCAACGCAGCACTCCCCTTATGAACTTATGTTTGGTCAGAAGCCACAGTTGCCGATTGATTTTCTCTTAGGTGAGGCTGGGGAAGAGTTAATAGGAGGCTAATAGTTAATAGGAGTAAGTGACTGGATTCTCCAACATAAAGAGCATTTATCCTTGGTTTATGATAGTGCCCGGAGGTACTTAGAGGAGAGGGCCCCATACCAAGGAATTATGCCACCGAGTGATGCATTTATACTTGCTTCAGGCACATTAGTTTATTGTAGGAGTCACCCTTTGGGGCGAAATAAGATCCAGGATGCATGGGGTCCTAACGTGTTTGAAGTTGTGGAATGTAAAGATGGTCTTGGGAATGTGTATGAAGTGCGGCGTCGAGATTGTACAGGTCCTTCTAAGTGCCTTCATAGATCGGAGTTAAAGCCAGTCCCTAGTTCACATGCCTGTAGGGCCCCAGTGGCTGAGGGAGGAGTAGAGCACAGTGAAGGAGTAGAGGAGGAGAGGGAGTTTAGGGAAAATGATGGTTTGATAGTGGAAGTCACTGTTTCCCACCCAAGTGCTCTAGGTCAGATGGATATAGAACAAATGGAAAGGGGAATACAGTTGGGTCCCTACCCTTGTTCTGGAGGGCAGGTAGATTGTGTTAGGGAGATTGTGGACCAGAATCTGGCTGCGCCAAGTGAAAGTTTGGCTCCACCTGAAAATACA